>NC_042617.1:34344666-34550010 GCF_901001135.1 Rhinatrema bivittatum | reverse complement strand
CTGACTAAAGTTTAGCTGGAAACTACCGAAAATATTCAAGTCAACATTTAGCTGGATAGCTTGTGAATTGTCCAGCTAAATGCCTCTGAATATGAACCTCTGTGTAGCAAATAATACATATTTCATAGATATGAATAACACCTGTAATTTATTTAAGCAGTGAGGGAAGCTCAGGCTTGAAGCAATCACATATACTTTGTCCTCCCAAATTGAGTTTTCTCAGTACAAACACAATATTCCAATAGTTTGTGATAGTCCATAACCAAAAATTATAATTATTTAAATAGAGTTTGTACTGTGCCTGCAACTGTTTACATTTGTTTAAATTTCATTGCACTACTTGATGGTTGAATGTAGTTATGCCATCTTCAAATATTGTTAAAGAACTTTTGTCTCAATTAAAGTCTCAATGTATAAAAATAAAGTTTGCAAGGTAAAAAAAAAAAAAAGCAATTCCTAACTTGTGATGTGCTATATAAAACTGAACAAAATCTTTATTGACCAAACAGAAGCAGAATTTTTCAAACTTTATTAATTAGGTAATTTCTCAGGATTACATCAAAGAACAAGATGATAGAATTTCTGTTGTAACTTTTTGGTATGATAGTGAACAATTGCGGCATTCTAGACTGTAATTGATTTGTAAATACATAAATAAAAAATAATTTGCACTATATTTTTTAAATTAAACATTTTCACAAAGAATAAGAAAATGAAATATTCTGATGAGCATCTTAAATCAGTCTCTTCATTACACTGTGTCAAAGTACATTTTTACTGTGTGAAAGATTGGCACAGTAGCTGGTGTTACACTGGTGTTGTAGCTGATATTCTAACATTGTCATTGCTTAGTACAGTGTTTTAGTAATAATTATATATATATAATTCTGTATATTTTATGTAAACATGGCAAGCACTCACAGGCCTTCTCACTATCTTTACTGTGATTGCCCTCTTATTTTGACAGAGTTCTGACTTTCTACCAATTCCAGCAGCATCCTCACTACTCCCAATTATTTTTAAACAAATAACACTGTATGCAAATAAAAAGTTATCTTAGTCTGTGATAGTTTTTGAGGAATGACCTAATTACACTGTCATAAACTCCTTAATTTTATGAGATTTGCTTTCTTATTCGCTACTGGCATTTGAAATTGCATTTGTGGTAAATAGTTTTAGTATTATTTCAAAATCATATTACTTGCAGGCACATGAAAAGTAAGCAGGATTAATGTACTTGTTCCAAAACTGTCATTTTTAAGTAGAATCTGTTGAATATTCTAAACCTTTGTGGCAATTCCTTCGAGAATTTGTCATCACGTCAAGGATATACACACCACACACACACACTCACATATACTTATATATATAAATTCATTTTCATGAAGGCTTATTTTTTTTCTATAGTGCATATAAATAATGTCAGTGTAAAAATAAAATATTTGAGTTGACACAAACAAATGACTAATTGGCATTCTTTACCATTTTTTCATAATTATAGTAACTAAGAAAATTGATAGCATAGGTCCCTTCTTACTAGGAGGAAATTGTGTCAATGAATTAAGGTTCTAAAAGAAGCCCTGATAAACTGAAACTTTTTATCTTGTTCATGTGCTAAGACAGTGAAATAACCTTTAAAATCCTTTTGCATATAGAACATTATACAGATGGCACATCATACTAGCATGATTGTACCATATAATGCATACAGTATTTATGATGATTTTTACATGATGCCACTGTATGTTCACATGCATTTCTAAAGTGGAAGAGAAAGATGCAAACTGGAGAACTCCTCCCCCCCCAAAAAAAAAAAAAAATTCTGCTTCCTACCTTTTAGCCCTGTGCATATCCCTGTATGCAGATATGCTGCTTAAATTCCAAAAAGGCATAAATCATTCCATGGAACTAATGAATTCAAGCTTATCTAGGACTTAAGACTGTGTATGTGAGGTGAAAACACTGAAATAAAAAGTTTGAATCAAATCCTTAATTTTGTTAGAGGTAATATTCAGCGCATGTGTCCGTTAAGTTTGGGACCTAGCCAGGCAAATGACAGGATTTAAAAATTCCCATGCACTGAATGCCTCTGGATTATACAGCTAAGTAGTTAGTTGAATAAAATTTAGACTGATAATCTAGAGGCATTCTAGGGACATTACAGGGAAGGAGTTAAATTACATTGTTCCTTTTTGCGAGACTAGTGCGTTACTAAGTGCATTTGAGTGTATTCTGCTCCAAGTGTTCTGTTCTGTTTGTTCTGGCAATGATCACTTCCTTTTCCCACTGTTTGTATGTAATATTTCTTTATCTTCTTGACCCTCCTTGTTTTTTTAGGCTGTTTTAGTGTCGTGACCTGAATACCCCAAAGGGGGAATCTATTCTTGTAATAGCTAGGAGGGGTCGGTATAGTCAATTAGATTACTATAACTACAGCCACAATAAGAACACTCTCAGAATTTCCTATAACATTTAGATTATTTCTGAACAGTTTGTCCCCAGGTCTTGTTTGCAAATGATTTATAAAAAGATTGCTGTTTTGATTGATTTGATAAGAGATAACTCCCCTGATGTGTTATGTTTGACTGAATCATTGACTCTGTTTTGCAAAACCAGCTGTGACTTCCTAATTGTGAAGTATATTTTCAAAAGACGCATGTTGAAAAATGAGCCTCTATGCACGGAAAATGTCACGCATGTGAGTATATGCTATTTTAAAAACAACATATGTGCATACATCAGGAACCACGAGTAAAATTGCATGTATGAATAAGAAGTGGGCCAGGGCTGTTCCAGGGAGGAACCAACCTGTACGCACATAAGTTGCTATTTTAAAATCAGCCAAAATGACATGCTTTAGTCTTTTACTTGTGGATATTTACTTCTGTCCAATATCAGGTATAAGTGATTGTAAATATAGTAAAAGTGAAAAGATAAGAGTAAAGAGTCTGGTTGCAATGAGGAGACATCAGGCTGAAGTTCCAGGATGGTCTTCACGAGCTGCAGATGAACAAGTTGAACTGGTGGATGAATTGGTAAAACTGATTGTTTCAATGCCTTGTGCATGTTATAACCGACTTACGGGGGGAAAGCATCACATTAATGCAATTAAAATCTGCACGTATATCCTTGTAAAACTGGAAGTACAATATGCAGGTATACAAGTTGTGCACCCTAATCAGGCTACTTTCCAACTTATTTGGCTAAGTAGCACCTTTCCCAGACAAATTTGTAATGACACATATCCTATACTAATTTGTACGGCTAAGTAGCAGTAGGCTTACATAGCTGGAAAAGGCTGAAAAGTGTTCCTTGTCCATCTAAGTAGGACTTTTTTGACTAATCCGGCTAACTGGATAAACTGGCATTTATCCAGATAATTCCGAACTTGCTGCCTTGTGGTTTTAGATATGCAAGCATATGTGCACGCATATATACTTGTATTTTATAACATTTGCATACAGGTTATAAATAGAGTAGAAAATTACCATGTACTCATATGTGCACATGGGCTCAGGCGAGAGTTCTGTTATCCTCTATGAGTTTTTTTTCCAAACTTCTGACAAAACAAGAGGATGTGGGCACCTTATAGTTGCTAAATCTTCTTTGCAGCCATCCTGAGCTCAAACTGAGGATGTCTCTGTTGCGTGTCCCGCTTGCGCTCGACCCGCTCCCAGGCCGGCTTACCCTTCCTCCATGCCAGCCAGTCCCGGGTTGGCCTCCCTCGCGTCTGCCACCAGCTCCACTCGGCCACGGCGTTCCGCGGCGGCATTCCCCGACGCTTCACCTCCCAGCTCCAGCCAGGCCTCACGGCGGGGCTCGGCATCCTCCGTGGCGTCGGCCCTGCCCCTAGGCACGTGCGTGCAGACTGGTCGGCCTCTTAAAGGGCCAAGGGCAGGTCCCAGCTCTGCGGCACACCCAGATTGATCCCTGTACAAAAGGAAGTGCCTCACATCACTTCCTTGCCTTAGCAATCGGGTCGATCACCTAGAGATAGTAAGTTTGCCTTCTTACATTCCAGTGTCCTTGCTCTTGTGTCTTGTTCCAGTCTTCTGTTCCAGCGTCTTATTCCAGTGTCCTCCAGTTCCAGCATCTCCTGTGTCTCCCGTTCCAGCGTCTCCTGTGTCTCTTGCTCCTTTGTCTCTATCCATCCCTGGAAGTACCTTCGGACTGATCTCACGGTACTGACCTCTGCCTGTTTTTGACCTCTCTCTGATTGCTGCCTGCCGTGACCTCTGCCTGGAATTCTGACTAATCTTTGATAGCTGCCTGACCCGACCTTCACCTGGAACTTTGACTACTCTTGTCTGCCACCTGGAATCTGACCTCCTGCTTGACCTGACTATGCCTGGATTGACCTCTGTTACCGACCCTGCCTGGCTGACCATACTGTACCAAAGACTCTGGTCTTACTTCTCACTATACAATCGGACACTCTATTCTGGCCTCCTGTGACCTCTGGACTTCCTTGTCTAAACACCGACTGTGCACCCTTGTTCGTGGTGGGCACTCCCTTGAACTCCCTCTCTAGGAGACCCTGCGAGGCCCACCTAAGACCAGGCGCCTGGGAAACCAAGGGCTCAACCTGTGGGAACCCCGGGTTCGGGTTGCTATTGGTGAAGCTCCAGCTAGCCTCTGTCTCCTCCTGTGCTCCACCTCCTGGTGGCAGGCGCTGTTCGGGTTCGACTGGAGGGCCATACCAATCCTGCACTATGCCAAGGGTCCACTCTCAGCGTAACAGTCTCTCCTTTGGAACTGCTTTTTCTTACTTCCTCTTTAAATTGGAGCCTTTGTTTAATCTACTCCTCGTCTGGTTGGTTATCCTCTAATTTGTCGGTATTTATTGACAGTCTTCTGTCTCTAAAGCTGATGTTAGGGATTCTATAATTTTAGGTGATTTTAACTTCTAAGTGGTTCATTTTCAGAAGCATTAGTTATCTGGCTAAATAAATATTTGTGCACATAGTCAGCTATATTTTAGCCAGCTATCTTATTATCCAGCTAAAATACAACTGGATAACTTAAGAGCATTTTGGGTGATTTCTAGGAGGAGTTATGTTAGCCAGCTAAGTTATTTGGCTAATTCCAATAGTCAGAGTTAGTTGGGTAACTTATCTGGCTAAGACCTAGATTCATCAAAAAGCTATAAATATAGCTATAAATTTAGCGAAATAGTGCCTGCAATAAGAGCAAGGGTGTGGCTAGGCTAACTTGCAGGCTCCCACGTCGATAGGCAAATAATGCACTGTGCATTCGTCAGTGCATGGTGATTGTGTCAGCACACAGTGCGTTGCATCAGCGTGTGCCATGTCATTTTACGCAGCTAGCGTAAATTAGTGCGTGGTGCGTGATTTTTTCAGTTTATATAGCCTGGCTTCTTGCAGCTGCCTCTTTGAGGGTGTGTCTGGCATGGAGAAAGAGAGGAGAGGGGAGTTGGTGAGTGGTTTAGTGGGACTAGGAACTTTTTCTGATTTGATTACCCGAGTGTGTTGTTTGATCTTCTGTCTGATCTTCTGTTGCCATCTGTTTCCCTTTACCTTGGTCTTTTGTCTTCTTGTTGGAGTGAAAGATTTTACTTGTTAACCCAGTTTGTCTGTCTTTTGGTGTGGAGAATTGTGGTGGAGGAGTGGAGCAGTGAAGAGCAGTGGTGGTGGAGGCATGGAGGAGTAAGGGTGAAGGAATGGTGGTGGAGGAGTGGAGGATTGAGGAGGAGAGGTGGTAGTGGAGGAGTGGGTGGTGTAAGAATGGTGTGAGTGGAGGAGTGGTGGTGGAAGATGTGGAGGAGTGGTGTTTGTGGTGAGGAGGAGTGAGGAGGATGGAGTGTGAAAGACATGGGGAGAGAGAGGGCGTGAGGAGAGTAGGCGGGAGGTCGAGGGCAGGAGTGCTAGGAGGAGGAGTAGGACAGGAGTATAGATAGGCAGGATGGAAGGGATAGGAGGTGGGAGGGGGAAGGGGGAGATAGGCAGGTGAGGAAAGGGGAAGGACAGCAGGCTAAGGATAGAGAGAGAAAGCAGTGGGGAAGGGAATTGGCAGGGGCAGGGGGAGGGAGTTAAGGGAGGGGAGAGAGGAGTGGGAAGAAAAGTAAGGAAAGGGAGGACACCTCAACGGAAGTGGAAGTGTCACCCCTTACTAGCAGGCAGGCAGCAGGATGCCCCAGTCTCAGGGCTATCAAGTTCAGCATGCAGGAGAACGAGATGGTCATTGCAGGGATCCTGCAGCATTATGCCAAGAGCCATATCTGATGTAACGTAGTCCAGGGCATCTCCAGGTGCAGCGAAGTCCAACGAAACAGGGAGCAGGTGGCCGACAGGTACTGGGACATCAAGGCACAGCTGAAAGCCAAGGTGGCGGCCAGAAATAAATATATATGGAGGACCGGAGGAGGAGCCCCTTGTCCCATCGTCCTCACCCTCGTGGAGGAGCACCTCGTGCAAAGGCTGGGACCAAATATCTTTGAGGGCATGGCTGAGCGGCTGGACTTCATGTGAGCCGCAGCCAGTAAGTTTGCCTCACCTGCAAATGGGCAGGCAGCAACTGGTGTGCACATCATTGACATAAGATGCTCACAATGCTTAAGAAGCAAAGTGCACATCTGATGCCAAATGAACAAAGGATTTTTACTGCCATTGGTACTTATGTTTTGTTTCCACAGCTCTCACCCAAAAAACTGACAGTCAGAGCCAGAAGCCCCAGGGACCAGCAGTACAGCAGTCCTTTTGCACAGGGCTTTCCTTATGGATGCCCAGACCCAGGTAAGCGAGGAGGATCAGCAGTCACAGGTTCAGGAGACATTGCTGATGCTGATGCTGCAACCTCTGGGTTCACCCAGCCCACTCAATGTGTGCTTCAACCTCTTTGGCTTCATGGATGAGCCTAGCCTTCAGTGGGAGCCAATAGATTTCTCACAACCTCAAGCCAGCTCACCACAGCACTAGCCTGAAGCACCACACCCTCGGCAGGAGCAGCCCTGAAGCCCCGTCATGCCACATTTGGAGGCCCAATGTCCTGCACTCCACACCCCATCACAGCACCAGCACCAGGCCCAGCACCAGCACCAACAACATCCCCGCCATTGACAGAGGAGTCCATGCATGAGCAGCTGGACCAGCTGTAAAGGATGCATGGGGTACACCTCTGACATATTTAGGCAGAGCTAGTGCACCTCAGGACGAATGTCAACAGGCAGAACCAGATCCTGTGAGTTCAGGCTGCCACAAACACGCAGAATGCTATGATGCTGGCCGCAGCAGTCAATAGGAGATGAATGTGCTGACGCAGATCCTGCAAACGATGCCTGAGGAACTATCCAAGTATTCCCCAGCATCACTGGAGTTCACACCTCGCAGCAATCCCTGGACTGACAGACGCCCAAGGGGTAAGCACCCCAAAAAACATGCCCCCTCCCAAGTAACAAGCCACGATGTGGCAAGGGGCCATAAAGGAGCAAAGGTGGTGGCATTGAATGCCAAATAAGAAGAGTTGTACCAACAATCCTGGGTGGGCCCCTCTACAGAGTATCTGTGCCGGCTAGATGGAAGAAGCCTGCTGGGCTCATCCTCACTACAGAGTACACCTGTGCTGGCAAGATGGAAGAAGCTTGCTAGGCCCATCCTCACTAGAGTTCTTGTGCTAGCACACAGAATGAATGGTCTACTGTCATCCTTTGCAGTCCAGCAGCCTAACTCTGTGTTATGCCCATTGGTCACAGACAGCTGCGACCGCTCTTGCTCACCTCTTTCTTTACAGCATTGACTCCGTAGGGTAGACTTGCGGCCTCCGCAGCTATTGCCGGCCTGCCTACCACTCCCAGGCCTCCCTGGACGGCATGGACGCTAACGACTGCCACTGCCATCTTGCCTTTGGAATCCCTTAGGTGCGGGCGTGCGCACACGGTCCAGTCTTAAGCACGTCATGGCGGGAACCTCGGGGGCTCTTGAGCCGTCGGCTGCCACTAATAAAAATGGCGCTGATGGCCTTTGCCCTTACCATGTGACAGGGTATCTGTGCCATTGGCCAGCCCCTGTCACATAGAGGGAGCACTGGATGGCCGGCGCCTAGTACTTGAAGTGGGCCTAACAGTCCAGATATTTGGGAGTGTGCAGGCTACCCAGAGCTTAAGCTGTCATTGAGGCTTGCCATTTTTGGGAGGGAGGAAGCTACCTTAATAGTGGCTTTTGGATTAGAACAGGATAAGAATCTTGTCCTACAAAAGTATTTTAAAAATAAAAGTTTTTCCTTTTGTGGTAAAGTGGTCCAAGTTTTCCCTGATGTGTCGAGGAATACACAGCTTAGAAGGAAACAATTTCTTATGATGAGAGAAAGAGTGGTGGCATTAGGGGTCACATTCTTCCTCAAGTTTCCTTGCAAGTGTATTGTTACACTGCAGAAAAATAAATTTATTTTTCTTGAACCTTCGCACCTGGAAGTATTTCTTTTTGATAAAGGTGGATAAGAGATTTGTGATAGGCATATTGAATATTATGGGATATATATGGGATATATATGGGTTATCCTGGATATATAGCTGGTCAAAATAGTTTAAATCCCAGTTTATTCATAAGGGTTATGAATATTTCTTTAGTACATGTTACTTATATGTGAAGGCTTCCCATTTAATGTGGACTTGTAGAAGGGATTAACAAATAGTATATATTTCTTTATTTTTTGTTTTCTTATTAATAATTATCTATTGTGAATTGTTATCCCTTTTTCTTATTTCTTTTTCATTGAAAAATATATGAGAAATTTAATAAAGCATAAATTAAAAAAAAAAAATCCTGTCCTGGTTTGGAACACATTGCATGCAGGGATTTCATCAGATTTCCCTATAGCTTTTCCGAGCAAAACCAAGAGAATGAATACCTGCATGCATGGGAGTAAGACCAGGAATGGTTCAACATATCCTGGAAATCTGGATACAGTTGGAAAACCTAGTCAGCAGTGGCTCTGAAACTGGTGACGCAGTGAGGCCAGCTGTGTCTTGGCATGCCCATGTGTCAGTAAGCCAACCCAGTACAGGTGTATAACTTCACATGCACATGTTTCTCAGCTACAGAATGAGGCAGTAAAATGGGAACTCTGTCATTGAAACCTTTAACTGTACCTGCAACTTTAACCTGTACCTTTAACCTTTAACTGTACCTGTACCTTTAGGCTGTGCCTTTAAGCTTCAGAGCTATTTGATATTTACAGCATTTCTAGAGCTGCTCGAGGACCAGCTGGGGTGGCATCATACTGGTGGCACTATCTCATCCGCATGTGAGTGCTAGGATGGGGTTTGCTGGGGAGGGCTCACAAGCCACATGGTGCTATCTAGGCCACACTATGAACACTGTGTTGACAGTTGTTGACAAACTCATGTGCCACACATGCCTCTTTTAGTGTCACTATGAAGCAGAACACATTATGGCAGCCACATGCATTTTATGTCATCGTTACTTTCAGAACTGTTTTTTCAGTACAGCTTATGGCTCCATTGTCAAGACAAATCCTGAGTAGGCATATGTGTTTTCTCTTACAAGGTGACTCAGACAGAGAAGCAGTGAGAGAAAGGAAGATGATAGTGAGGAGAGCAGCAGCTAACAGTCAACTGTTCTGCCTTCTCTGGAAGGGGATATGGTAGGCGAAGCCTATCAGGCAAAGTAGCATTGCATAAGGTTTTGGCGAAGCTGGCTGCCACTCAGTGTGGTGTCCTCAGTTCATGCAGGGACACATGAGGGATCCGGGAAAGATCCAGAACTAGAGATGTGCATTCGTTTATCACGAATTAAGCAATTTCCCCGACCTTTGGGGAAAATTAGTTTTTCGGGTTTGTACGGGGGGGAGGGGCACATTTTTTTTTTTAAATAAAAAACCACCTCAAGCATTAAAATTTACTATAATACAACCCCCCCCCAACCATCCCGATCCCTCCCCAAGACTTACTAACATCCCTGGTGGTCCAGCGGGGTCCAGCGAGCGCTTTCTCCCTCCGTGCCGTCGGGCCTGCCTCTCATCAAAATGGCGCCGATAGCCTTTGACCTATTATGTCACAGGGGCTACCAGTACCATTGGTCAGCCCCTGTCACATTGGAGGAGCAATGGATGGCCGGCGCCATCTTGCGCCGTTTGCAACAAACGCATAACCAGAGATAGAATATAGAAAGAAGTATCTCTCTCTTACCTATGAGCCAACTGTCGCCATATAGGCCTTTCTCAAAATTGCCTAAGTATAAAGAAATCATGTGCGGCTCCCAGGTATCTGGCCACAACATCAAGATGCACATTCGAGCATTACAGACCACTTGCACGATGAAGGAGTGGAAGAACTTTCTGTTGTGGTACGTCTCCTCCCTGTCACGGGGAGGAATGATGGCTAAATGAGTGCAGTCAAAAGCTCCAAGAACATTGGAAAAGTTTATGCAGGCATAAAAGCCTTTCTTCAAGTCCATCAAGTCCTGCCTGTCCCGAGGAAATGCAATGTAGTGATTATGAGGTCAGACACTGCTGTGATGACCTGGTCTAGACAGCGTGAAAAAGTGGTTTGGGACATTCCCCCCACAACCCAGTTGCCATGAAATGCAGGGTGGCCAACAGTTTGGTGAGGCCAGGCACAGTGTGGGACCTTTTGGTAACTGGATCCAAATCCCCTTGGATTTCTTTATATAATTCCAGGATAGCCCGAGAGCTGAGGCAATACCTGCAAAGCACATAGTCCTCTGGCATGCCCAGCAAGGATGCTTGTGGAGGAAAGATATGCTCTTTGTATCTCTTCCTCTGTGGCCACCTGCGTACCTGGCACAGCCCTGGGCCCCTACCCTGCAGGGCCTGTGTCTCTGCCTCCTGTGCAGGGACTTCCCTAGGAGGGCTTGGAAAAGGCCTTGCCTGTTCTTGAGGTTGTTGTTGTTCCGCTTGCTATTGTCTGTGGTGAGCCTCCCAAAGCATCCAGTATCCGCCAACATTTAACTTGCCACAAACATTAAAGCTGGAATTTTAAATTGCAGGCATGTGTAAAATCTGGGGGTTATGCACGTGGCTGGGCCCTGCACACAACGAGTGCATTTTAGAAAGGAACCGGCCATGCACGTAACTCCCCATACGCGCAGAAGTGCCGGGCCTGAAGAAAGGGGCAGGCTCGGGCTAGGGTCTGTCTAGGGCGGGGCGGGGTGGGATGCTGTCCCGGAGAAGCACACACCTGCAGCTGGCTGGCAGATGGAGTTTACTTCTGATCTGGAGGAGCAGTAAGTATAAAACAAACAAAAAAAAATGGGGATAGCTAGGGTAGGTTTTAGGGTCAGGGAAGAGGGAGAAGGATAGGGTTAGGGAAGTTTCCTCCCAGTCCTCTCCTTTATTGGACTAAAAAAGGATTCTGCATACCCATCTACCCAAAAGTATGGAGTTTAAAAATGTAAGATGGCAAAAACAGAGTGGAAGGGAGTGAAATTCTTCTGTGTACAAAAGTAAGTGAGATCTGTGGGTGATCATATCTGATGATCTTAAGATGGACAATCAGGTAGACAAGGCAACAGCAAAATCCAGAGGGGTGCACAGAAAGAAGAAAAGGGAGGTTAGTTTGCCTCTGTATGTATCTTGTGAGATTTCATTTGGAATACTCTGTATAAATCTGGAAACTGCACCTTTAAACGAATATAAACAGTCAGTCCAGATGGTACTTACAATAATAGTCAAAGGTCTTCATCATACAGTACAGACTTAAAGATATACAGGTAGATTTTTAAAGCATTGCTTGTGCAAAAACAGCCCCATACATGTGAGCAACACAAATTTTAAGAAGCACGCACGTCGCAGAAAAGGGGCATTGTATAAAATGTGATTCCCACGTGCACTTGCCTGCCAGATTTTAAGGTCCACACATGCATGAGTGGGTGGGTGGCCTCCTCCATGCACAGTCCACCACCCAGGAGCTAGGGGAATTATGGATTCATATCAAAGAGAAGCTAAAATGGGCAGCACAGAAAGCTAAGACCACTACAGAGTGGCATTGCAGACCAGCTCCCCAGTTTAAACCCGGGGACAAGGTATGGTTGAGTACCCAACATCTATGACTTCATCTACCTTCCATGAGACTGGCACCCCAGTATGTAGGTCCGTTTCCTGTTCTTCGCCAGATCAGCCCCATGACCTACCAACTACGTTTACCTATCTCCATGGGCAAATATAATGTTTTTCATGTATCCCTTCTTAAGCCTACTTGGCCTTCCCGAAAAACACCTGTAACCCCTGCCATCACATCCGAGGAACAGGTCTACTAAGTAAGGGAGGTTCGCTGAAGGAACAATAAATGGGAGTATCTGATTTCTTGGGAAAGCTTTGGTCCTGAGGAAAATATTTGGAAGCCCGCTTCTGACATTCTAGATAAGAGTCTCTTAAGGGCCTTTCATGTCTCTCATCCCAAGAAACTGTAACCTCGGGAAGGTGGATCTAAAGGAGAGGGAACTGTTACCCATCGCAGCCCGCCTTCCCTAGGTGGCCAGCCCCCCAGATAGCTTCTTTAATGTCGGCACGTAGGAGATGCGGCCAACCCATTGGTGCTGCGACACCTCAGCTAAGATGCTCCCCACAGCTCCTCTAGGTGTGTGCATGGGAGAGTGCACTCCTGTTAAAGGGCCCGCGGCAGGAACTCGGCAGCACATAGCATAGACATCATTAGGCTGCCCTTACTTAAGGGCAGCTCATCCTGGAACCCTTGCCTCAGCTATAGGTCTGCTCCTGTCTGACGTGTTGGTTTCTTGGTTGCCTGCTTCTTGCCCTGACTTGGATTGCCTTGGACCTTGTATTGCCTGCTGCCTGCTCTGACTCGGATTGCCTTGGACCTTGCATTGCCTGCCGCCTGCCCTGACTCGGATTGCCTTGGATCTGCTGTCCATCTGCTGTTGGCAGAACCTTTGGGATGCCTTCGGAGGGTATTCCATCCTGCCGTTGCCAAAGGGTCCACGTAACACTTTCTGAAGGAGCTGGCAAAATGTTCAGCCAGTAAGTAAAGAGGATTGGTGCAGGAAATAAGCAGAGTCAAGCAAAAGCCACTCTTCCCTTCCACTCATGTACACAGCTCCTCTCCATTCTGCCCACGTACCCCCCTCATACTCCTCCTTCCCTTCCTCTTCATCACCCTGCCAGTGAGGTGCTTCTCTCTCTCTGGATGCACACTAAAGAAGAGAACTGGGCTACCAACATTGCATTGGCTGCATGGGTGCAGAGAGTAGAAGCCAGTATCGCTTCTGCTCATGCATGAAAAGAAGAAGAGCCAATGTCCTGCGGGCTGGTCTGGCTGGAAAGAGCAGTGCAGATGAAGCTTATTCTTCCCTCAAACTCAGATGAGCAAGTAGGAGCTAGGACCAGAGATAGCAGGAGTTAGTGAGTGAGTGAGTGAGTGAGTGAGTGTGTATGTCAGTGTGTGTGAGTGAGTGACAGCATATTGTGTGTGTGTAAGATTCTGGGTGAGGGGAGGAAGAGACATCATCAATGTTGGAAAAGTGGCAAGTTCTGGGCAAGGAAAGAGGGGGCCAAGAAGAGATGGAGGATGCTGAGGGACCAGGTGAAGAAAGGAGTTATGCTTGTCAGAGGGGATGGTGGGGAGCCACATCATTGTAAGGGAGATGAAGTAGCTGTGACATCAGACGGGTCATTCCCCCCACAATGGTTGGCCACAATGTTGGAGAAGTATTCCCTCCCCAACACTTCCCCACTTCAGCACCATTGGATTCAAAGTGGATCCTGCTTTAAAAAATAATAAAGAACACAGATAAAAGCAGATTCTCTCCAACTTATACCACAAAATCATGAGTGTACTCTAGTACAAAAATCAAGAGCACTGCTCCTGACCATACTTCCAACTCATGCCTTTAATTTCAAGACATTTTTCTCTTTATTTGTAAGAGTTAAAGGTATCTGGAAGATGAAAAAAGGGGCAGGGAAATTAGTTTTGTTCCAAGAAATTCCATTCTGAAGAATAATTCAAACAATTGTTTTTATTAAGATGTTAAGTTCACTGACACACCATTTTATAAATCCTAATTTATTATAAGAAAAAGTATTTCAAGTATGTGTTTTGGTGAATGGACGTTTAGAAATTTGCCTGAGGTTGTGTGTTTAAAAGTACACATGGAAGAAATTTCATGTGAGCTTTTATGCATACTATAAAGTAGTGCTCCCAGGGGAGGAGTTAGGGTGGAAAAAAAACATTTATGCACATCGTCAGGTATATGTATTCACACTGTGTATCCATCCACCTTATGCATAATTATTGGCCTATGCTAACTGCCATGTTTCTAATCATGTTTTACATTTTTTATATTACAATTAAAAATAAGTCAATTTCGGGGAGCTGACCTGGAGGAGAGCCGCGCTGGTAATATCGAGGCGCGGTGTGAGCCGCATGGCAGAAGGGACGCCGAGACGGAGGAGCAGTGTTCAGACCCCGCCTTCCGTGACGTCATCATCGCGCTGCTGTCCCCTATTTAAACCGAGGACAGCGGCGCGCAGCTGCCGGCGCGCCAAAGCCGCGCGCCAAAGGGGCGCGCCCCTGGGCGATTTTTTTTTCTCTGACTCTTTCATCGTTGGATATTTCTTACGTTTGGATGGGAAAGAAAAGGAAAATTAAGATGGCGATATCAACACCTGTAAGAGGAGACGTCACAGGCCCGATGGATCAACATCTTATTCGGAGGGTGAGTCAGAACACTAGAGAAGTGATACCGGACATCTCTTTTTCATCGGGAGCCTCCAGTAGTCCAGCCATTGACCAGTCCCCTAATGTAACCGCTGGGAATAGTGGGGCCAGTGGAGGGTCTGACCCTAGGATTGAAGCATTAACATCGCCGGGACCCAGAGTTCAGATACCAGGACTACAGGAAGGGACTAGAAATAATAATGATAGTGATTTGGGACATGTGTTTCCTAGTGATTTAAATGATGAAGAAGTCCCCCCTGATACATCACCCTGGTGGATGTGTGGAGGGTGGTTTCTAAAATGGAAAGGTTATTATCCCTTTCCATGAGTCAGTCCACCACTACGGCATTGGAAACTAAGAAACAATTGGAGGATCACAATAAAAGAATTGTTTATTTAGAAACTGTGACAGAGTCAAACCTGTCACAAGTTGCAACTTTACAAGCTACTAGTACAGCATGTATAAAGGATTCTTTAATTATGTATAAGAAGTTAGAGGGATATGAGAACATTCTAAGGAGAAATAATCTGAGGTTTCTAAATTTCCCATGTATCAGACTAATATCTGCACAAGAATTATTAAGTAAATATGCTAGGGAAATTTTGGGTATAACCAAGGAATTAACTATTTCAAAAATGTTTTATTTACCTATAAAAAAAAGGGATATTTCAACACCTGAAGGTGGTGTTGATGTTTTAGTACCAGCCAGTCCCAATCTAACTGATTTCCTAGAATCATCAAATGATATTATTCAATCAAGAGCCACACTGTTAGTGACTTTTGGTTTGGAAAATGAGAAAAACCTCATTCTCCAGAGATATTTTAGAATAAAGAAATCTTATTTTGTGGTCAGAAAATTCAAGTGTTTCCGGACGTTTCCAAAGACACTCAAATGAGGCGGAAACAATTTTTGAATTTGAAACAGAGGGTGGTTGCCTTGGGAGCCACCTTTTTTCTCAAATTCCCCTGCAAATGTTTAGTTACTTATCAGAGTAATAGATTTGTGTTTCTGGAACCACCTCATTTAGAAACATTTCTTGCAGATAAGGGTGGATAGACAAAGAACCCCCCTCCATGAAAGGGGAAACTGGAATAATTAAAAGGCAATCTCCTAAGAACTCATTAATATGAGATATTATTTTTGTGTAATATGTTTTCCTTTATTATACTCCCCATAAAGTGGGCTGATTATTGTATCCACATGACATGAAGTGGGCAAAAATAAGTCAATTTCCTATTATTTAAAAAATTAATATTTTTCTTTAACCATCTGCCAGCCATTTGACTCATGAGATCATTGCTTTGCCTGACATGGGTGTTTTGAACTTAAAGTTCTTGCTTAGGGGAGTGGTCAACCATACAATTTTATGGAGATTTCAATAAAACTGTTATGAATGATGTGAGCATGAGCCTTTCTTGCCGTAGCACAATTGGTGTAACTTCATGGTCAGGGCCCTAAGGTTTGATTCAATGGTGGGTGAGCAAGTCTTGGCATGGGCCAGACTATGACAAGGTCCACAAGGGTATGGTGAAAGCTGAGAGCTTGACAGGATCAAGGCTAAAGCTGAATACTGAAGCAAAAAACAAGGCTGGAACTGAAGATTTAAAACAGAGGAAGCAGAAGACTTGGAAAAGAGCTGAAGACTGAAGCAGGCTGAAGATTTGGAGCAGAGCTGACTTGAAGACTGGAACAGAGCAAGGCTGGAAGCAGGACAATAGACTAGGAACAAAGCTCAGAGACAAACTGGAAAGAGACTGGCAGGCTTGAAGACAAGACTGGCAGATGACCTTTGCTGAGGCACTGAAGGAGGGTCTGAGAAAGACTTAAGTAGAACAGGAATGATGACCTAATCAGAGGGCACAATGCAAACGAATGCACACCCCTAATAAGGACAATAAAATAGCATATGTCTAAGAGAGGCATTGGAGGAGGAGCAGGACCAGCAAGCATGAGATGTTAGTAAGCCTGCTCTATAGAGCTTCCAGGGGGTCCATAGAGCTCTGTGCAGATTAAAATAAGAGGTCTGAGTCAAACTAGAAGATAAGGAGATACGAGCTGAAACGTTCCAAACATAAGACCAATTCACAGTTGAGGAAGACTGCAATAAGTCAGAGGTCCAGGTGGAGTGTAAAGTCTTGGGGGAACATTGTAATGAGAGTTCCTTGATAAGTTTATAGAATAGAGAAGCAAGATGGCCTTTTGGCCCAAATTCCTTATATTTAACCAATATACGGAGTCATATCTAAGGAGAGCTCTCGAAGTTTTTGTATGGGTAGAGAGCTTTGGAGCTATAGCCAAGCAAAAATTGTGATTTTGGGAGCCCAAATTAGTTTGGAGATCTGAGAAAGCCATAATAGTGCCTTCATGGAGAAGGGAAGGGAGTCCAAATACCAAGGGACTGCCACTGTTACGCTTGGGCTCCGGACAGGAGTCGTGCACACCACCCAGCAGGGTGGCTCCAGGTGGAGAGAGACAGGAAGCTCGAAACAGAGTCAGGTACCAGGCTGGGTCAGGGCAGGCAGCAATAATCAGAGTCTGGGTTCAGGCTGGGTCAGGGCAGGCAGCAATAATCAGAGTCAGGGTTCAGGCTGGGTCAGGGCAGGCGGCAAGTGGCAGTGTCTAGTACAGGCTGGGTCAGGGCAGGCGGCAGTCAGCAGTGTCTGGGTCCAGGCTGGGTCAGGGCACAGTAAGCAGGGCAGGGCAGGTCAGAAGGCCCGTAGGCCACACACACACACACGGAAGGCCCGTAGGCCACACACCAATAGCGGGGCAAGGCAGGTCAGAAGGCCCGTAGGCCACACACACACACACGGAAGGCCCGTAGGCCACACACCAATAGCGGGGCAAGGCAGGTCAGAAGGCCCGTAGGCCACACACACACACACGGAAGGCCCGTAGGCCAGGTATGGAAATCAAGGAAGAAGGCCAAAAGGCCGCACAAGGCAAGGCAAGGAAAGGATAGGCCCGAAGGCCACGCAAGGCAAGGCAAGGCAAGGATAGGCCCGAAAGCCGCGCAAGGCAAGGCAAGGCAAGGATAGGCCCGAAGGCCGCGCAAGGCAAGGCAAGGCAAGGATAGGCCCGAAGGCCGCGCAAGGCAAGGCAAGGCAAGGATAGGCCCGAAGGCCACGCAAGGCAAGGCAAGGATAGGCCCGAAGGCCACGCAAGGCAGGCTAGAGCAGGGAGCCCAGGTGAGCTCGATGCCGAAGCACCGAGGCAACTGTCAGGCAGGGTTAAGAGGGCACACCCAGAGCATAGAGTGGACATAGGAGATGGACTGGGCCTGTCAGGAAAGCCAGCACTAGAGGGACCCCTGGTGGTGAGGCGTAGCACAGCAGCCACAGCCGTAACAGTACCCCCCCCTCAAGGCCTCCCCCTCCTCCTGGATCCCATCTGTGCAGGAGGTAATCAAGAATAACGGGAGACCACTCCGGGGGTGATGCGGCAGGGTCAACTCCTTCCCGAGGAAATAAGGCAGTCCATAACCCCACCTGGGGTGATAAGGCAGACACAACCCCAACCTGGGGCAGAAAAATAGTCCATAACCCCTCCTGGGACAAGGCGGCAGGGTTAGACCCCTCCTGGGGGTAGCAGAGGCGGTGCAGATTTCCATAACCCCTCCTGGGGTGACAAGGGGAACACAAACCCCACCTGGGGCAGAGAAATAGTCCGTAACCCTTCTTGAGGCGATAGTAGGACCGGTCCGGACCCTTCCAAGGTCGGCATTAAGACCGGTACAGGCCCCTCCAGGGGCGGCAGCTGGGCCAGTACAGCAGGCTCGGATCCTACTCGGGCAATTGTAGCAGGCTCGGACCCCTCTCGGGGCGTTGTAGCAGGCTCGGACCCCTCTCGGGGCGATGAAGCAGGCTCGGACCCCTCTCGGGGCATTGTAGCAGGCTCGGACCCCTCTCGGGCGTTGTAGCAGGCTCGGACCCCTCTCGGGGCGATGAAGCAGGCTCGGACCCCTCTCGGGGCGATGAAGCAGGCTCGGACCCCTCTCGGGGCATGTAGCAGGCTCGGACCCCTCTCGGGGCGTTGTAGCAGGCTCGGACCCCTCTCGGGCGATGAAGCAGGCTCGGACCCCTCTCGGGGCGATGAAGCAGGCTCGGACCCCTCTCGGGGCGTTGTAAGGCTCGGACCCCTCTCGGGGCGATGAAGCAGGCTCGGACCCCTCTCGGGGCATTGTAGCAGGCTCGGACCCCTCTCGGGGCGTTGTAGCAGGCTCGGACCCCTCTCGGGGCGATGAAGCAGGCTCGGACCCCTCTCGGGGCATTGTAGCAGGCTCGGACCCCTCTCGGCGATGAAGCAGGCTCGACCCCTCTCGGGGCGTTGTAGCAGGCTCGGACCCCTCTCGGGGCGATGAAGCAGGCTCGGACCCCTCTCGGGGCGATGAAGCAGGCTCGGACCCCTCTCGGGGCGTTGTAGCAGGCTCGGACCCCTCTCGGGGCGTTGAAGCAGGCTCGGACCCCTCTCGGGGCGATGAAGCAGGCTCGGACCCCTCTCGGGGCGTTGTAGCAGGCTCGGACCCCTCTCGGGGCGATGAAGCAGGCTCGGACCCCTCTCGGGGCGATGAAGCAGGCTCGGACCCCTCTCGGGGCGTCAGCAGGACCGGTATGGACCCCTCCAGGGGTGGCAGCAGGACCGGTATGGACCCCTCCCGGGGTGGCAGCAGGACCAGTTCAGCAGACTCCGATGGCTGACTCAGGAAGTCTGTCAGTAGGACTGGTTTGGACCCCTCTGAAGACGGCAGCAGTGCCGGTTCAGCAGACGCAGGCTCTTCTCGGGGTAGTGCAGCAGGTTCAGATGGCAGAGTAGCATGGGTAAAGGTAGTGTGCATGGAAGACACAGATTGTACTGCCGTGGGCTTGATACCTCGAGCCAAAGTCTGATGCTCCTGATTTTGTTTCTGGAGGAGCAGTTTAGAGAAGGCACAGGCAGTTCTAGGACGTCTAGGGAAGGTGCTCGTTAGTGTCCACTTGGCAGCTGTGGGAAGCTGAGCCCTGCTAGAGCTAATCAGCTCTCTCCGTTGTAGAGAAACCTGTTCCCGAGGCTCTAGCACTGGTCTCACAGAAACCTTCTTGGCCAGGTAAGTCCTGGGTTTTTCTACCCACAAACTGCCAGCAAAAATGTCTGTTTTAGTAGAGCCAGAAACAGAATACTGTTTAGGAGAGCTGATAGCTTTTTCTAATTGCACAGCTGGTCCTAGAGCAGAACAAAGAGGGCAGGGTTTGCCTGGAGGTAACAAACACGGGAGACAGGAGCATTTCCACCACCCTGGTTTAGGAGCCAGACAGTTCAAACACTCCTGATAGACAGAGACATTTTTCTTGTTGCAATTATTGCATGACCAGTGTTCCTGACCAACAAGTTCACAGGCTAGACAGTTCTGATAGCTTGGGTAATTCAAAGTTTGACAGGAATTGCAGGTATAAAACTTTAAAGAAGGAGGCATCTTGAATTAATGAAAAGTTGACTCACCGGCAGGACACAGACCTATCTCTTCCCCTGGAAAATGTGATGGCTTCGGCATACTGTTACGCTTGGGCTCCGGACAGGAGTCGTGCACACCACCCAGCAGGGTGGCTCCAGGTGGAGAGAGACAGGAAGCTCGAAACAGAGTCAGGTACCAGGCTGGGTCAGGGCAGGCAGCAATAATCAGAGTCTGGGTTCAGGCTGGGTCAGGGCAGGCAGCAATAATCAGAGTCAGGGTTCAGGCTGGGTCAGGGCAGGCGGCAAGTGGCAGTGTCTAGTACAGGCTGGGTCAGGGCAGGCGGCAGTCAGCAGTGTCTGGGTCCAGGCTGGGTCAGGGCACAGTAAGCAGGGCAGGGCAGGTCAGAAGGCCCGTAGGCCACACACACACACACGGAAGGCCCGTAGGCCACACACCAATAGCGGGGCAAGGCAGGTCAGAAGGCCCGTAGGCCACACACACACACACGGAAGGCCCGTAGGCCACACACCAATAGCGGGGCAAGGCAGGTCAGAAGGCCCGTAGGCCACACACACACACACGGAAGGCCCGTAGGCCAGGTATGGAAATCAAGGAAGAAGGCCAAAAGGCCGCACAAGGCAAGGCAAGGAAAGGATAGGCCCGAAGGCCACGCAAGGCAAGGCAAGGCAAGGATAGGCCCGAAGGCCGCGCAAGGCAAGGCAAGGCAAGGATAGGCCCGAAGGCCGCGCAAGGCAAGGCAAGGCAAGGATAGGCCCGAAGGCCACGCAAGGCAAGGCAAGGATAGGCCCGAAGGCCACGCAAGGCAGGCTAGAGCAGGGAGCCCAGGTGAGCTCGATGCCGAAGCACCGAGGCAACTGTCAGGCAGGGTTAAGAGGGCACACCCAGAGCATAGAGTGGACATAGGAGATGGACTGGGCCTGTCAGGAAAGCCAGCACTAGAGGGACCCCTGGTGGTGAGGCGGTAGCACAGCAGCCACAGCCGTAACATTAGCATTGGAATCAGTGGCGTAGCCACGGGTGGGCCTGGGTGGGCAGCTGCCCACCCAATTTAGACCCAGGCCCACCCAACTGACACCGGAACTGCAAGGCTGTCGCGGGATCCCATCCCCGCGACAGTGAAGAGGAGAACCCACGCCTCGCGCGCCATCACGGCACACGTGGGAAGCGGTCCTACAACCATATGGCCGACCGATCTTCCTGTTTGGGGGGGGGGGGAGGAGAGCGGAAGCGCCGCGCACAGCTTCCGCTTCCTCCCCCCAGAGCAGGAAGATCAGCTGCCTCTCCTGCAGCCACTGGCCTCCTGCTATCTTCGGGCCCTATGGCCGACCGATCTTCCTGTTTGGGGGGGGGGGGGGAGGAGAGCGGAAGCGCCGCGCACAGTTTCCGCTTCCTCCCCCCAGAGCAGGAAGATCAGCTGGCCTCTCCTGCAGCCACTGGCCTCCTGCTATCTTCGGGCCGTATGGCCGACCGATCTTCCTGTTGGGGGGGGGGGGGGAAGAAGAGCGGAAGCGCCGCGCACAGCTTCCGCTTCCCCCCCCAGCAGGAAGATCGGTCGGCCATACGGCCCGAAGATAGCAGGAGGCCAGTGGCTGCAGGAGAGGCAGCTGATCTTCCTGCTCTGGGGGGAGGAAGCGGAAGCTGTGCGCGGCGCTTCCGCTCTCCTCCCCCCCCCCCCAAACAGGAAGATCGGTCGGCCATAGGGCCCGAAGATAGCAGGAGGCCAGTGGCTGCAGGAGAGGCAGCTGATCTTCCTGCTCTGGGGGGAGGAAGCGGAAGCTGTGCGCGGCGCTTCCGCTCTCCTCCCCCCCCCCCCCCCAAACAGGAAGATCGGTCGGCCATACGGCCCGAAGATAGCAGGAGGCCAGCTGATCTTCCTGCTCTGGGGGGAGGAAGCGGAAACTGTGCACAGGCTTGAATGTGTATGTGAGAATGGGAGCCTTGTGTGTGTGTGGGTGAAAATCGGACCCTGGGTGTGTATGGGAGTGAGAATGGAGTCTTGAATGTGTGTGGGTGATAATGGAAGCTTGAATATGTGGGTGAGGATGGAAGCTTGAATATGTGGGTGAGGTTGGAAGCTTGAATGTGTGTATATATGGGTGAGAATGGGAGCCTGGGTTTGTGTGTGTGTGTGGGTGAGAATGGAAGCTTGAATATGTGGGTGAGGATGGAAGCTTGAATGTGTATATATATATGGGTGAGAATGGGAGCCTGGGTTTGTGTGTGTGGGTGAGAATGGAAGCTTGAATATGTGGGTAAGAATGGGTGCTTGAAAGTGTGTATGTGTGGGTGAGAATGGGACCTTAAATGTGTGTATGTGTGGGGGAGAATGGGTTTGTGTGTGTGGATGAGAATGGGTGCCTGGATGTGCGTCTGTGTGTGCATAAGAATATAAGCCTGGGGAGGGGTGAGAAAGTGAGAGCTTGTATGTGTGTCTGCAGAGAATGTGAGCTGTGGGCGGGGGGGGGGGGAGAGCATATGAGAGTTAGAGCCTGAGTGTGTGAGGGAGTCTGTGAGAGAAAGCATTTATGTATATATGTGTGTGTGTGTGTGGAAGGGAAGAAGACAGTAGTAGAAAGACACTGAAGAGGAATTAGGAAATGAGCGACAAGGGAAAAAATGGGAAAGAGAGACCAGGACCAACTGATTAGAAAAATACAAAGATCAGACAACAAAGGTAAAAAAAATATATGTATATATATATATATATATATATATATATATATATATATATATATATATAGAGAGAGAGAGAGAGAGAGAGATGTTAGCAATTTAAATATGTCATCTTTGGGAATGTGCATTCTTATATTTTTGTATTTTGCTCTTTCTTAAGTATTCCACTGTTCAGACATTTTAGTTTCTCAGGCTTTCTATTTTGGCTTTATCTATATGTTTCTGTTTCTAATTTATAGTCTCTTATTTCTATATTAGGTAAGGGTCGGTCTCAGTTTTGCCTGTTTGTGACAGAAATGAGTATTTCTAGCATATAGTTTCTCTGTAGTAGTAGTCCAGCCTGTTCTGTTATTCCCGTAGGTGATGTATTAATGTTCTAGGGCCTGGTGTAGTATTTGCATTGCTGCTTTTTCATAAGGTTGCTGTTTGAATCCTGAGAGTCAGTGCTGTGATTGTTTGGCAAGGTTCCAGATGCCTCTTTCTTTGCAAGAGTTTGTTACTTCACAAAATAGCAGTGGAGGGTTATTTTTTGCTGAGATTACACCAGTATTTGGATTTTTTTTTCATGTTACTTGTAATGTGAATTGCCGCAGCTTTGCGCTGCACCTGTTCTGATGATTAATTATATTTTATTGTATTTATGAAGATTTCTGGGTTTCGCAAAGATGGTTCATGAAAGAATACATTAATTTTTGTTTTATTATATGATTGAATTTGATTGTTTTCTATACTTGAAATAATTGAAGTAAATTATTTTAAAGTTTCATACATGACACATAATGGCTGTTGCAAACTACTTAGAAAGCCATTCTAGGGTGCAGTATATGGCATTATTTATCAGTAAGAAAACAACTAGTAGACCTGCATGCCTTGTGCCCACCTATGTTAACCTTGTGCCCACCCAAAAAATCAATTCTGGCTACGCCACTGATTGGAATATTAAGAAAATCAGTTTATTTTCTAAGTTAAAAAAGAAAACCGCTACAGTTCAAGAAAAACATCAACATTCTCACCTTAATTCTGGCCAAATTGTTATTATTAGTTCTCAGTTAAATCTCATGTGATCTTTGAATCCTTTTGATGAACTTCTCTGCTGTTCTGATGAATGATGAGGCCGCAGCTGCTGCTTGGGGACGATTTGTTTCCAGCACACCACATGGATCCAGGATCAACTTGTCTCATGAATAAAATGTCTGAACTCTCACACAAAAACAAATAATATTCCCTCTAGTCTAAAATAATCATGTCACATTTTCCAAAATTACCTGAGCTAAATTAGTATAAACAAAATAAACTTTATTTAAGAAAACCATTTTAATTCTCTTGCTAAAAAAAAAACAACCCATGACATCAAAAGACTATGCTTGTGCCTGCCGTCAGGATAGGAAAACAGCAAAAGAGAAAGTACTTTACCGTTTTGTTTCAGCCTGCAACCAGCTGCAGATAACCTTCCTGACTACTTCTCTGTTTATCTGCCTCTCTAAATAAAGAACAGCCACCCTTAATTAAGAAAGCTTATTAGCAATCTATCCCTTGCTTGCCTCTCCTTGGCTCCAGGCAGGTATTGCGTACTCAAGCTGTGATGCAAAGATATCTCATTTGTCATTACAAATATAATTTTGTGTTTCATGGAAAGTCAATACCAAATTCTAGTAACGTCTCCATGTCCACTTGGCATCAGTGTAGTCTAACAATTACTACAACATTGGCTTTAGCCAAAAGGCCCCCTTTGAATATCAAAGGGAAATGTAAATAACATCATTCTTAAGTCACTAAGGACCTGATTCACTTAGGGGTTTTTTCCCCCATAGATATAAAATGGGAGAAAAGCCTTAATGAATCTTGAGTTGGCTTCAAATGAATAACTGGCATTTGCATTCCTCTGTAACCAAAAAGTGGCCAGGAGTTTTCTCCTTTGAAATTTTTAATTTCCTTTGGACAGGCAGAGAAAAGAACAATTTAGAAAGACACTGCTCACAGTAAGCTGTTGGTTCAGCAGAACAGAAAGCCAGCTGTGCATAATACTTGCAAGGTAATTCTCCAAACAAGTGTCTGCACTGCTCAAGAAACCTGAACATTACAGAACTTGCTAAAGTCTGTGCACAATAATATCAGCAAATATTAACAATGGAGGGAACACAGAATTAGAAACATAAATCAGTTTTACATTGCCAACAAGAGAATTAAATGTATAAATATTTATATTTATAATGATCCTGTGTTCCTAAAAACTGAAATGCAATCATAATTCATTCTGTCTAATAGACAACTATATTCAGTCAAATAGGCTCATATTAAGATGAGCAACACAGTCTGTGCTTAGAGTCAGCTATCCCTGCTGCCTCTCTCCCACTCGCTCTGGAAAAATAGCACCCAAACAAGGTGTCCCCCCCTCCCCGCAATACCTCCCCTCCTCCCAATTTTGGGAAGCAGGCCAGAAGTGCCATAGACGAGGAGCATTTCCATCTTGCTCTCTCCCCCTCTCTCAGTGAAGGAAACCCCAGTTGTCTCCAACCGCGGTGCCTGACTCTGGGGATGTTTTGACTCTGTTCTCTCATGCTGACATTCATCGTAGGACCACCTGAAAATGCGAGATGCCCCCAAGGGGGGTGACCCCTTAGGAAGTGACTGGGGAATGACTAAGCTTGGTGACTCTGCTGTGGAGTTGATTAGTTAAGGCCTTGATGGTGGAAGAACGTTTAATTGGTTTGTTCTATGGGGTTGGGTAGAGGGGACTATGTTTGTTTGTGGGATTTTGGATATATCAGTAAAGTATGTTTTGGGGTAGTGAAATGTTTATAGATTTTGATGTTTTAGTATTGTAACTCCTGTGGCAAGGGGCCACCTTCCCAGCCTAGGAGAGCGTTTGTCTGGCAGCCCCAGGGTGGGGTGTTGTGCTTCCCGGCTGCGTTGGTGCCGCGGCCGGGCCTGCTCACCTGGCGTGCCCGTCTACCAGCTCCTCACTTGTGGCCTCCGCCAGCGCTGCTCGTCCGCGGCGTCCCCGGGCGTCTCCAGGCCCAATGGGGCCTTTCCTCTCGCATCAGGGCTCGGCGTCCTCCACGGCATTGGCCCCGCCCCCTAGCGCGTGCGTGCGGAACTCCCGGACATTTAAAGGGCCAAGCACAGGAAACCCATCCGTGGCGCACCCCGATGACATCACCTGAGCCCTGTATATAAGGAGGGCTCAGTGTACTGCTCTTTGCCTTGGCAATCAGGTCGACACTGTTCCAAGTGTCTCCTGTTCCAGCGTCTCCTTGGTCCTGTGTCCTTCCCAGGTAGTACCTATCCAGACTGACTTCTTGGTACTGACCTCTGCCTGCCTGACCATTCTTCTGTCTGCCGCCTGGAACCGACCCTCGCTTGCCTCGGCTACGCACGAACTGATACTGGTATTGACCCTCGCTTTGTCTGACCTCTCTTGGACTGATACTCTGGCTCTGACTCTTGCGCTTCACTCGGTCACTCTCTTCTGGCCCCCGGTGACCTTCGGGCCAACGTACTTGGATAACAACCGCGGCTTCCACGTGGCTAGACCTGCAGGCGCTGCCTGTCTCATTCGGAGGACCTCTCCGGTTCAGGTCTAGCTTCTCCTCTCTGCATCAGCCGCGCACCCTTGCTCGTGGCGGGCACACCTCTCCGATACCTCTCCGGGAGGCC
Organism: Rhinatrema bivittatum; assembly: GCF_901001135.1. Lineage (NCBI taxonomy): Eukaryota > Metazoa > Chordata > Amphibia > Gymnophiona > Rhinatrematidae > Rhinatrema > Rhinatrema bivittatum. The sequence goes on along the minus strand of NC_042617.1, from coordinate 34,523,561 downwards.
ACCGGAGGCCCACCTAAGTCCAGGGGTCCGGGTACCCAAGGGCTCAACCTGCGGAAACCCCGGACTGTTATTGGCGAAGCTCCAGCCAGCCTCTGTCTCCTCCTGTGCTCCGCCTCCTGGTGGCAGGCGCTCTCTGGGTCCGACCAGAGGGCTGTACCAATCCTGCACCAGGCCAAGGGTCCACCTCCCGGCGCAACATGGGGTAGGCTCAGTCTCTGGGCATAGGCTGGGGACAAGATAACCTGTAAGATCAGACTAGATAAGACCACTTCAAACACAGTCCAGAAAATCCAATGTCCACATCTTGCTTGTGCTCCAATAAAATATTTATTGTAATCCAAAGGGACAGAAATAGAAGAATTTTCACATTTAAAGCATAATTCAAACTCTGAATAGATTTAATAGTCATCTTGGTGAGATCACATAACTCCCAATTCTTCACTTTGTATCTTCCCACTGTTTCACGTAGGCCTCTAAGCCTAAAAGACTCCATCTCTTCTCCTTTTTGCTGCACTTCAGGCAGGCTCTCACAGTCAGTACTCTCTCTTCCTTCCTACACTTCAGGGCAGTCTTTCACGCTCAGACCTCGCCTCTCTTAAACTGTGAGGGTCCCTGGTGGTACGTTAACTTCTATTACAGAAGGCACTATTTCTCATTCACTTCAGAAGCAGGGCTGGCGGGAGAGTTAGGCAGACTAGGCAGCGGCCTAGAGTGCCGGAAGTGGGCGGAGTGGCGTTGACGTACATGAGGGAAAGAGGTTGGTGAAGGCGAGGAGGTGGAGGCATGGCGGTTTGGTGCGATTTGCAGGGTTTCGGGGATTCAGGAGAGAGGGAGATAGATAGATCACCGCCTAGGGTGGCTGCAGATGCTAGCACTGGCACTGTCAAGCGCAATCCACATCCAGACACACAGTTTAGGAATGGCATCCCAGTCTGTACACCCCCAGTCCTTCGGGTGTCGTGTCAGACCCCAGCCCTGTGCCGAAATAACCATTTGCAACTCCTACAAGGTCCAGCCAATGCCCCCCCCCCCCCCCCCGCCAGCACAGTTCCTGTACAAGTCCATGCATAAACCTCTTCCCCCTTTTGTACTCAGTACTCACTGTTCAGACTCAGTTTATAATCCAGCCTCTGTACACTGAAGCACCTCTAGAGGCAGTGCACTCCCCAGTCCAATGGAGCTTAGTGCTAGTCTCAAGCCTTGCACTGAAATAATCAACTGCAACCTTCCCCTTAGATGCAGCCAGCCCCCTGCAGCACAGTCTCTGTATCCAATTTCCAAACTCTTCTCATTACGTAAGAGCTTTTAATTCACCCTTAGGCCCTTCTGTTCTACCTCAGGGGATTTTGAAACCCCAGACACTATTCTGTTCAGTTTGTAATCCACACTGGCCTCTCCTCTCAGTACAACCCACACTGTAGGTCCTTAGATGTTCTTCAACACATCTTCCACTTGCATGGTCTACCCAAGACAAGCCCGATGGGTGTTGTTCTTCAAACAATTTAATTTCGAGCTGCGTTACCGGCCAGTGTCGAAGAACCTCTGCACAGATGCACTTTCGCGGTCCCTCGAACCAGAAGATACACCAGATTTCTCAAGACACATACTCGATCCAACCTGTGTGTCCCTCGCGGTTACCATCACTGTACCCGCCGGAAAGACAGTCGTCCCACACTGGCTGTCCCACTCCGCTGGGCCCATGACTCAAAGCTGGCCGGACATCCTGGCCGAGCTAGAACCCTCAAGATGCTGAGGAGGTTCTACTGGTGGCCCAGTATGGTTAAACATTCAGGCAACTATGTTGATTCTTGTCCTATGTGTGCTCAACAGAAGCCCCCAACTGGTTGACCATGGGGACTCCTCCAGCCACTTCCAGCACCCACCGAACCCTGGTCTAATATATCAACTGATTTCATTACTGACCTACCTCCGTCTCAAAATAACACCATCATCTGGGTCATCATTGACCGTTTCTCTAAGATGGGTCACTTTATTCCTCTGCGGAGCTTTCCATCAGCTCCAGACCTTGCCAAGTTGTTCCTGAAACACATCTTCCCCTTGCATGGTCTACCCAAAGAAATAATTTTGGACCGAGGGCTGCAATTTGCCGCTAAGTATTGGTGATCACTATGCCAAAAGTTCAACATCACCCTGAGCTTCACTTCGGCCTACCACTCTCAGGTGAACAGCCAAGCGGAGAGAACCAACCGGATGCTGAAGACCTTCCTATGGTTGTATGCAAATGACCAGCAGGATAATTGGGCAGACCTGTTACCTTGGGCCGAGTTGTCACACAACACACACATTGCCGCTGCCACCAATGTCTCTCCCTTCTCCGTGGTGTTTGGCCGCTAACCACGCTTGCCTCTGCCTGTGCCTTTGCCAGTAGCTCAGTGCACGGCGCAAACCATCCGACTCATATGGAACCAAGTCAAAAAGCGTCTATCTCAGGCCGCCGAACGGTCCAAGAGAGTAGCAGATACTCACCGACAGTCGGCTCCACTCTTCCGACCAGGACAGAAGGTATGGTTGAGCACCAAACATATCAGGTTGTGATTACCCTCTCAGCGCCTGGCACCTAAATTCATTGGGCCATTCCCAATTCTCCGCCTTGTCGGAGCAGTTACGTATCAACTCCAGCTACCAAGATCCATGGGTATCCACAATACCTTTCATGTTTCCTTGTTGAAACCTCTTGTACTGTCATGGCCATCTCGCAGGACTCCTCCTCCTCCTCAAGTCTTCGCAGAACCAGACCTTACAGGTACGAGAGGTCCTAGATGTCCGCAAGAGACACGGCCATTGGGAATATCTCTTGTCATGGGAGGGCTTCGGGCCTGAGGAGAACTCGTGGGAGCCCTCCCACCACATCTATGACAAACAGGACTTCCATCGAGACCACCCTGACAAACCAAGGCCGGTAAGGGGGAGGCCTAGAAGGGGGGGGGGGGGGTACTGTTGTGCTTCCCGGCTGCGTATGCTCCGCGGCCAGGCCTGCTCATCTCACTATGCCTTCTACGAGCTTCAGGCACATCCTCTCCACAGCCACTCCCAGCTTGTGGCGTCTCCGGTTCCTCTGTGTTCCCACTCCAGACCAGGCCTCACGGTGGGGCTCAGCATCCTCTGTGGCGTCGGCCCCACCCCTAGGCGCTCGCACACAGACCGCCCGGCCTCTTAAAGGGCCAGGGGTGGGACCCAGCTCTGCAGCACACCCTGACTGATCACTGCACTAACCACATCCTCGGTTATATTATGTCTATAATCCATGACTTAATAAAGAAGTTGCATCATAAACTAATTCTGGGCAAATACCAGGTGTTTTCCATTCTTCAGCACAAGTAAAACTACTTGTGCTGGGCTTGGCTGTTGCAAAGCTGCTCAAGGACAAAATGTAATTCCCTATCTGCTAGCTGGCGCTAAGTGGTATTTTTATACTTTAATTAAGGTCTTGCCTCTATCTTGTACTCTGTATCTCTCTGCCTGTGACCTTGAAGTGTTCAGGCTTCAGGAGGAAGGGAGAACTAGGGGGGAAGCTTTAGGCTGCAAAGAGGGGCTATGGGCAGAGCTGCAGAGGGATGGCTAGCTAACCGCCCAGAATCCTGTCTTTATGCTTTAAGCAATACTGTGTGTCCATTATCTTTTCTGGCCAAATATTCAGTACTTTCCAACAAGCTACATGCTGACCTTGTAGTATAATAACGGAGGATAAGTTGTCTTTTCTCTCTCTCTAATATTCTCCTTCTACATTTCACTAAATTTGGATCATGCTGGGGGGGGGGGAGGGGAAGGGACGGGACTGTAACACATTACATTTGTCGGTGAACTCAAGCACAAAGCTGCATGCTATAACTAGGAATAAATGATAACTTTTTTCTCTCTCATAATGGACTAAATTAACTCTTCATGTCTCACTAAGATGCTTCCACAAAATCTATCCCTCACAACCATGCCTAATCATAAAGTTTTGTAATGATCTATATCATTACCAGTACCAGTACTAGCATGGCCATTGTCCAAACATCTGGTCTTCTAGGTCTCCTGCCCAGCCTGCCAGACAGACCTGGCTGCTGGTCCAGCTAACTCCACTCATGGCCTGCTTGCTTTTGACGTGCTTGCAGAAGTTTTTATTGGTAGATTTTACCTCCTTGGCAACTTTCTCTTCCAGTTCTCTCTTGGCCTGCCTTGTTCATATTTCAGATCTAATTTACCATTACTTATTCTCTTTCCCGTTTTATTCATTAGGCCCTGCTTTCTGTTTCTGATATGATGCATTTTGGGCTTCAGAGGCCTCTTTCATGATGACTCTGACTCATCAGACCTGCAGTGTCTAACAGCCTGAAAAACATAAGAACATAAGATCTGCCTCTTTGGGCCAGACCCAAGGTCCATCGAGCCCAGCATCCTGTCTCCGACAGTGGCTAGTCTGGGTCACAAATACCAGGCAGATCCACAAAAGTGAAAATCTATTTCTTGTTGTTCACTCCCAGGGATAAATGATGGCTTTCCTAAGTCTACCTGGCTGGTCCATGTTTTATGGACCTCAGTAAATTTTCCAAACTTCTTTTAAACCCTACTATGCTGGTTGCCTTTACTATGTCTTCTAGCTTGATGGTGTGCTAAGTTAAAAAATATTTCCGTGACTTGTTTTAAATCTGCTGGCTGTTCGTTTCATGTAGGGTTTTCTTGTTTCTGTATTATTGGAAAGGGTAAATAACCGCCTTTTATATACCCATTCCATCCCACTCATGATTTTATAAACTTCAATCATAATCCTTCTCGGCTATCTCTTCTCCAGGCTGAAGAGCCCTGTCCTGTTCAGCCTTTCTTCATAGGAGAGCTGTTCCATCCTCTTTATAATTTTTGTTACCTTTCTTTGTACCTTTTCTGGTTCTATTACATCTTTCTTGAGATGGCGTGACAAAAAATGCACACACAATACGCAAAGTGCAATTGCACAAAGTCATTATTTGATTCTCTTTTTTTATTCTCAATTCCTTTTTGGATCATTCCTAACATTCTGTTTGCTTTTATGACCACCACTGCTGCCACACACTGATCTGAGGATTTCAGGATATCATTCACATCTGGAACCCAGCATCGTATACCTGTAGTTGGGACTATTTCCCTATGTGCATCATTTTGCAGTTTTCCACGTTAAATTCCATCTGTTATTCAGATTCCCAGTCCCCCAGTCTTACAAGGTCCTTTTGTAGTTTCCCATAATCTGCTGCTGTTTTAACAACTTCGAATAATTTTGTGTATCTGCAAATTTAATCACCTCACTTGTTATTCCCTTTTGCAGATCATTTATGAATATGTTAAACAGCACAGGTCCCAGTACAGATTCTTATGGCACTCCACTAATGACCTTTCTCCATTTGGAAAACTGATCATTTAGTCCTGCTCTCTGTTTCCTTTCTTTAACCAGTTATAGACACCCAATTTAGGTGGATTTAGACACAGGTAACATAGGCAATTGCCTAGGGCGCCAAATTTTGAAGTTGCCAAAGAGGAATACAGCTGTGTTAAGGAGGAGCCTGCTCCAGCAACCATTTCAAAAGGGCACTGCTATGGCACAGTGAGACTCTGGAGGGGAGTGGAGGTAGAGGGCCTTCACCCACTGTCTGATCTCCAGGGTCTCCCACCCCTCTCGCTCCAGTTTTGCCTGTGGGCTCCCAAATCTGGCCCTGAGAACACCTCCTCCTGTCCCATGGCTTTTTAATTTTTAAGCAGTCTCTCAGATTTTATCAGATGACTTCTGAAAATGTAAACAAACTTTATCAATAGGCCACCTTTATTTACCCCTCAGGATACTCCCATTGTTATATTCTTACTTATCACACATGGCATTTTTATCCATAAGGGTTCTATAGAGCATTTAGTCTCCTGCAGAACTGTTATCCGGCCTGACTCTATCATTTACATTTAGCACCATATTTCCACTAATCTGATCTTCCTACCATCTGAATATAATTTTCACCCTGATATCACAGGGTCCCATTGGTTATTCTCTTTTCACCATCTCTCTGAATTGTCTGTTATGTCTTTATCCTCCATAAAATGTCATACATTCTGACTCTACAGTCTTATTTTTCATATTTCTAGCATTCACATGCAGGCATTTTAAAGTACGTTTATTTGTATTTCTAATTTTATTTGTATTTTCAACTTGCCTATTAGCGGATGATTCGGGCAGTTTGGAGCCATTCATATCTTTAAGCTCTCTATTTAAACCCTTCTGGGCATATTCTAACTTCCCTGATTTTTGCCAGTATCCTTTGAAGATAGCTCTCGCCAAATCACGCACTTTTGAGCGGCCTTCCGCTTTCCCCGATGATCGAGTTTTAAAAACTGCTCTCTCTCTCTTCTCTTTAAATGTTTGCACCAGCCGCCAGGTTTCTACCCTGATGGAGGTGGAGGATATCCCATTGGAAGAGGCTCCCCCTGCCCCAGGGCCCTGAGACTCTGGAGTACATCCTGCCTCTTGGGGGGGCCTCTGGACCGCCCAAATTCGAGGTTTTCAGCAGGGAAAGCCATGCGCGCGCTCCTGCAGGAAGCCCCCGTTTCCTATCGCCGAGGTTAAGACGCGCGACCTGAGCAGCAAACAGCAGAGGGCGCCAGCGAGCCTCTCACGTGCCGGAGCCGCTCCTCCCGCCGAAGGAGGAAAAAAAGTTCAGAAGGCGGCGAGGCGGCTTCTGCCGCGGAGCCGAGCAGATGTGATCGCGAGCCTTCCCGCCCGCGGAGGGGGCGTCCTGGCAGCTGCTCTTGATGCCTTTCCGGCGGCCTCGGCACTTCCCTCTCACCTGCTCCTGGGCGCTGGCCCGCCGCAGGGAGCCGGCAGCGGGAGGCAGTGACTTTTAGACCGGGGCACGGCGGGACAGCGGCTCCCGGGGAAGCTTCCTCCCCCCCCCCCCCTTCCGATCCCGGATCTCTGCTCGCCGGCGGCTTTTCCGTTTTGCATTGCCTTTTTTTTGCTTCCTTCCTCTGAACTTTTCTGTGGTCGGCTGGGTCGGGGCACCATGGCCTTCACCTTCGCCGCCTTTTGCTACATGCTCTCCCTGGTCCTGTGTGCGGCTCTCATCTTCTTTGCTATCTGGCATGTGAGTATCCCGCATCTGGCGAGGGAGGGAGGGCCGGAACAGGGCAACTTTAAGCATTTGCTAGCCTGAAAAGATCTCCAAAATCTACTCCTGCTACTTTGTTTGTCTCTTAACTAATTCGCTTTTATTTCTGGAGATGTCTGACCCAGATCCTGGAAACTCAGCGCTAAAGCTTGCTCCTTTCACCCCTAACTCCTCCTGGCTTGGAGGGCCAGGGCAGGTGGAGGACACCTCTGGCCGCCCCCCTTGCCGGTGCCTCCCAGCTCCAGAGTAATCTGTGGCAGTATTACGAAGGAGCTAAACCAGACCTGTAGAGGGCTGAATGTGAACATCTTCTTTCAGTGATAATTATGGAGAGAAACACAAGAATTGCAACTGGGGAGGGGGTGGGGGCTAATGGCTTTCTGTGCTGAGAATGAAAACGTGTTCCAAAGGGGCAGGGCTGGATTTTGGCACAGGCAGGTGCCCAGGTGGCCAAAAACTGGCCCTGCCCTGCCCTGCCACTCTTTAATTTCTGGGGGTGAAATCTCCCCCAGCCCTCCTAATTCTGCCTGTGGGCACCATGGTCTTAAATCGGACCCCGCAAAAGGGAGCTGTCACCATGAGGCTTGCATGTGTGTCGGTGTCTGTGCATGAGACCTGCGGTCAGCTGTGCAGGGAAGTGAGAGAAGCGCTTGATCTTTGCTTTGTGTCCCATGGCCACGGAAGGAGACTTTTAGAGATCACTCTATCAACTGCTACAAAATTGCTTATTTTCTGCAAAGCCTATGATCAACAGAGCAGGAACATCGGTTTTACGCTCAAAACCGAAGCAAAACGTTATAGAGCCAGAGGCATGAAGGCTGGCCAAGTTTTTACTTTTTTTTTTTTTTTTCCTTCCAGAAAATAAGGAACTCAAATTGAGGCTCATTAAATTAATCAAGAGTTTCCTTTAACTCTTCCGTCCCCCACCCAAGATATCCAGAAATTTTGCCCAGAGCCTGCAGGAGCTCTGCATACTTCAGAAGTAGGTAACTTGGAAAATAAATTATAAAATCATTTGGATAGGATGAGTGATGCTGCTGCTGCTGGAAATGGCTATCGTGGGATAGGAAAAGCCAATAAAACCTAATTAAAGCAATTTACTCCAGCATTCAGCAGCCTTGTAGCCTTCTTTTTTCATGGGCAGGTGATTGCTAGCCTTGGGACAAAGGAGGTTTAATACAAAGAAAACTCGGTGAGAAAAACAGTGGCATGTGCTTGAGAAACTAGGGCAGACAATGCGTGATCACAGTGAGCTAGAAAATCTAAGTTCATCTAACAGACTTAAGACAGAGTTTGAGGTACGGCTGGGCGTGGGGTGGAGTAGGCAGTAAAAAAAAAAATTGGAATGCAGCTGGCATGTACGTATGCAGCGTATAATGTGCATATAAGTGAGATCCATAAGGATCATATCTATATATAATTTTTTAGGAGTTCAGTGGCTTGCAGAGGAGGGCCACATCTGTTGCTGTGGAGGTAGCATTCATGGGCCCCTGGGAGTCCCGGTCATTGCATAGTGGGGACATCTAGTGGCCAGATTTGAGGTCCACATTGGCTGGGTGCCGGGGGGGGAGCTGCTTGTTTGTGGCCCCTGGCTCAGGAGTGTCACTGGGATGACTGGGCTGAGTTGAAAGAGGCGATAGGGGGAGATGGTGCATGTAGTTGTCAAGGCTTATGGCGCCATAGAAGCTGTTTCTGACTGAACTGGATGTGGGAGGAAAATGCTGTACTTAAAACAAACAAAAAATGTGACCAACTATTATATAAACTCCCTCCAGGTAGCATTAAATAATTACTTGCATGTGTTTATTTGGTTTCATCATTTTAAGCCCTTCCCTGAAATAAGAGTGCAGAGGTTGGCCAGAGATGTTCTGGGCCATCTGCTGGGATTAACAGCACACAGTTAGCTGCTCTCACAGATGTCAATGGTATCAGAAAGGTCAGTGTCCTAAAGAAAACACCTGGAGACTGAGGAAGAAATCTAATACGCTTAAAAATAATTTATTTTTTTTTTTGTTTAGAACAATCTGGCAATCCCACCTTCAGGGATTTATAGCTGGACTCTGGAGTGGTGCATCCCCATCAGAATTTAACATGTTTCAAAGTGAAATACTGGTTGCATATAGCAAAAAGACATTTATATGTTGCTTTCTTCTGGTTTATCTACTGGTTGCTTAATGAAGGTTTTTATGTAACATTATTAAGTGCATCCATTAATAAATATGTATATTAGAAATGGGCCAAAAGAAGTGTGATTTAGTCTTATGAAAGGATCAGAAATCTTGCTGTTTTCTCCCTACTTTCTAATAGAATTTACCTGCTAGAAACTCTTCAGGTTATGGGGGTGTGGGGCGTGAGGCTTTGGATAATTAGTTTTGGGTTTGTCGTATGCACCTGTACACACACACAAATATACTGGGATGGAGTTAATACAGGATGACCTGTTGCCAGGAAAACCGGGAGCCAGATGAGGTCCAAATACAGTCTAGACACTGATACTGTAGACTGGAAGATAATTTAATTTAAGAATGATTTGGTAAACCCACTTCATATGGCATACAGGTGCATATTCTAAACAAAATTCAAGATGATATCATAAACTAAGTATTATATACAAGGGTTAAAGATAATGACCAACATATTGGCAGTATTACAATGGATTGTTAATATGCACCACCTGATCTTCCATTGAAATGGCAGGATCGCTCAAGGGCTAGGCTCGGGGATTCCCTGCTCTCCGTGATCATGTGTAACTCCAAAACAAAATGCTGGAACACTAGTTGAGCCTGTCTTGTTTATCAGGAGGGAGATGTTCATTTAAATCCCAAACTGATGGTGCACCACAAGCTGTTTAAATCTTGTCTTCTGCAATTTTATCATCCAACATCAAGCTGTTGCTCACGTAAGTGGAGATCTCACTAAACCGTGAACGAATGCAACCGCATGATGATGATCACAAAAAGATGGTTTGCTCCAGGCCTCAGTAAGCGATCTCCTCCCTTGAGTTTACAAATGCTCTGCAGATCTTCAGAGGGAGAGTTGTGTTAGTTTGATGTAGCCAGTTAGTGTATAAGGTGCCACCCGCCTCTTGTCACACGTGCTCTACAGCGAGCTGGGGCCTCTAAGGCTGCATGCTGGAGAAGGATATCTTGCCTGTTCCAAAACTCTCCAGAGAGTGACCTTACTGCAGTTGCAGCATGCTCTGGGAAAACAAATTGACAAAATAACAATCTCAGAAGGGGTACTGGAGTACCATTTCAATGAGTTACCTATGGAAAATGTTTTCAGTTCAGTTTCGAAGTTTGGTTTGCATCAGACGTTCCTTCATGTCATTTTTTGTTTCTTTCATTTTCATTAAAGTCAACGGGGGAGGGGGGGTGGAACAATGCAGCATATTTTTTTACTCTAATTTTGGGGTTTTCCGGCCAAGTTTTGTGAACAGTGCTGGCAGGAATCGGCAGTAGACACAGCATTCCAAGACGCCAAGCGTGGCCCAAACGCCCCACAGCAGCAGAAGAAGTACAAAGGGTGCCAACAGAGGCAGGAACACCCTGAGAAATAGAGGGGTATGACGGTAAATGGTGGTATGTACCCCCCCCTCCCTCCCGAGGCATGCTTGCTGGCTAAGAACTCTGTGCAGCAGTCACACACCGAAGATTGACTGTTTCACACGGAAAAAGCAAGTTTCCCCATCACAGTCAGCCACTCGCCACTCTGCACACGTGGCTAAAGACCATCAGTCTCCCTCTCTGCATGTTTCTTACAGACCCTGGCACAGGCTTCCTGCCTGCCTGCTGTAGAAGAGACGTGCAGTCTTACTCTGCTGATACCCTCGGACAGAGAGATTACAGCTTTTCCTGCTGCTAGCAACCCAGCTGCGACACAGGGCCAGTGACTGTGAGAGTGCACCTTTCTTTCTCCTCTAAATGTAACGCTCTTTGACAAAAATCATCTTTTCTTTAACTCCAGAACTTTGAACCAAAGAGCTTTAAAATCTGACCCCTCTCTCTCTTTCTCTCTCTCTCTGAGATCCAACACAGGAAATACTGAGAGCAAAAATCATTACCTGCTGCTCAAAGGGCTCTTGGTTTCCATTTTACCTTAAAAAAAAAAAAAAAAAAAAAGAGGAAGTCAAGTCATAAAGTTGCCAGCTGCAATTTATTTTATTTAAAAACCTTCTAGCCTGCTACCTCTTATACATAGTTCAGCGCAGATAACACTAAAATATACATATTAAACAGTTCTATCATTTTAATGTATTTTATGTTCATTGTATATGATTAAACTACATCTCATTTAAGGTATATGCTTTTTGAAAGAGAAACGTTTTTACTTCTTTCCTGAATTTTTGTCAAATCTTTCTCTAATTATAATACCTTAGGGAGAGAGTTCCACAATAGTGGAGCTGCATCTGTTACTGCCCGCTTCTGTATAAAGTCGGATTTACACTCCGAGATCGAGGGGATCATCAGTAGACCCACCCCCTCAGATCGTAATGGACGTCCGGGGCTTATACCACTGGAATCCATCTTTTAATGAACAGGAATTCCCTGAATATAATAACTTGTAATAGGCTGGATGAAAAAGTGATGAAACATGATTGGTTCTGCTCCTTCCTTGTTCCAGCCCCTACTAGCTCTGCTCACCACCCTCCCTCCCCAATAGACTTTAATGGGACTGAACTAAATGAGCCAGAAAGGGTTTGGATTTGTATGAGGACTGTGCCTATTCAGTTCAGATGACCTGAACCAAACCAAAAATTGACTTGATCAGATTTCATATTCACATCATCCGAATGCACATCTCTATATAAAACAGTTAACTTATAACAGCAATAAAAAAAACCCCAAAACTATACCTGCAACAGATGTGGCATGCAGAAAAGGAGGAACAGAGAAAAGCAGGAAGCCAGAGCACTTCTAAATATTTTTTTTTTTGGATGAAACTGCTCGTGGTGTTCCTGGAAAATAACTGAATCACCACAGTGGTCCCCCAAACTGTGAAAACAGAGGTAAAGAATCCGGTCCACACTGTCCTAAACGGGGGATCTTCATCAGGGCCGTGAAGCAAATGACAGCACTGGAAATCATTCCAGAAAGGGTGGAGGGGATGGAGTTCAGACTGGATCTTTTGGCCATGAGATGGGTTATTTGAAAAGACAAACTGCAGGCCAAGTTGATTGTCAGACTTTTCTATGTCCACTAGAGAGAGTGGGTGGAAAATGAAGACATGTGGTAACACCATATGTCTTAGACAAGATGGACAACTTCATACTTTAATACTCCTTAAATTTATGTTAAGAACTTCAGGCAAAAATTAATTTCTGCAGTGAAAAGATTAACACCTCCTATGGTGAGATGAGGTTCTCAAATCTACTTGCACTTGGGTGATGAGAATAGAGAGCTCAGTGCGGCTTGGCTCTCTCTCTCTCTACTTATACACACTAAGGGAAGTGCGCATTTGTTTTTGTAATTGCAGCAGTGCACACTTCCATGCAGCCCTCTTTCCTCTTCTCCCTCTCCTGACGTTCCTCTCTCCTCTCATATTCTCTTCATCACTACCTCCCTACCCCCTTCCTGCTGCAGCCTTTTTTTAGTCCTCCAAGATGGAAGCTGCCTCCTTTTCCCAGGGCCCCTTTCTAATTGGGAAGAAAGGAGAATGAGAGGGTAGCAGTGGGTGGGAGGAGGGAAGGAAGAAAGTGAGAGGGTCGTAGGGGTGGGTGAAGTGTGTGTAAAAACTTCAGGATGTGGAGTGAAGGGAAGAGAATAACAGGTCTGTAGGCAGAAGGGGGGGGGAGTGGGAAGGCAGTGGGAGCAGGGATGAAGCTAGGGAGGGGGAAGAGGAGAGTGAGAAGGCTTCAAGGTGTTGGGAGAGAGGAGAGTGGGAGGGCTGAAGGGGGATGAGGAGAGTGAGAGGCTGCAAGAGTTTGGGATGGGAGAAGTAAATATCAAGGTAATGACAAGACTGAATATACTGCATCCAAAATAGAGCAGCACTGGTTTATCTAAGAGGTCAAGTAATCCTAGTCAATAGAAGTCCCAAGAAAGATCAAGTCATACCTGAGCGTTGAGCCTCTCTTGGTGTGTGGTGCCTAGAGGTGATGATGCTACTAAACACTTTTGCATTGTGCAAGCTTTGGAAAGAATCTGACTAATAATAAAAGCAGATTTACACCACGAAGGGGGAGAAAGGGGCAAACTGGCTTTCCTTTTCTTTCCAGGACTTGCCATGATGTGCATTGACAACATCCCTTTACCTCTGAGCACTACAGACAAAACGGAAGCACCAAAAAGGGGTCAAATAAAAAAAAAAAAAGACCTTGGGTTGGCATTCAGTAACTTTGAGAAATGTAGAGCCATAAGCAAATGTACATATACCTCATTTAATGTATCTGCATCCACAGCCAAGGCTGCAGAAGCATTGCTAGTGTAACGTGCACCTTGCTGTCCATCATGGAACTGGCAGAGTTTCTCAAGGGGTAGGCTTTGGGTGTACTTTCCTTACTAGTCCCTCTGCTCTCGTGCGCCTCCAAAAATAAAATACTGGTTTCAATCCAATTGAGTCCAACCATCTCGTTTATTTTTGTGCACACATTTAACACAGCTCACAGAGATTCCAGTTAGGAGGTAGTTTGTTACAGTTCAATCAAACCCCAAAACCACCAGTGTATAAAAAGATATGAATTCAGTCTGTTGCAATGTTCTCATCCAACATCAGGCATATTGCTCATTTAATCTGAGGTCTCGCTAAACAGTACAACCCCATCATCCTCACAAAATGATGGTTTGCTCCATGTCCCAGCAAGAGGAGTCTGATTCACTTTGTTGCATAGTTCTCCCTGGAGCTTATGAATGCTCTACAGGTAGCTGGGTCCTCTAAGGCAGTGGTCCCCAACCCTGTCCTGGGGGCCCTCCAGCCAGTTGGGATTTCAGGATACCCACAATGAATATGCATGAGAGAAAATTTGCATGTTATGGAGGCACAAGCTAAAAACATTTGCACCATTGTTGTAAGGTGCTGGGGATGTGTGTCAGTGGCATCACTAGACTGGAGGACATTCGATATAGCAAAGGAACTCCAGGCCAGTTGCAACCATCAAATAAAAGTACCACTACAATTATTTAAGAGCATCAATCAATAATATTTTTCTGTATGGGAGTGAAGTCTGAGAACTACATAGGAAAGGACATAATCTCAATATAAAACCTGTACCTTACCTTCCACAGTACCATGCTTTCACAGAAAGCAGAACTAGGACACACATCCCCGCATACACACACAGGCTCTCTCATTCACTAGCTGTCTCACATACACAGACTCTCCCTCACACGTACACATGCTTTCTCACACATCAGGATGACTCCCTGATGACAGCTGGATGGGAATGTAGAATAAATATTTAATATTTAAAAAATGTGATGTCCAATTATTGTGTGAAGCATGGAGTTTGTGTAAACAGAGTTGGGAAGTGCTACGAATGACAGATCTGTGCCCTGCCAGCCTGGACACCAGGGGATTCTCATTTCCAGAACTTCAGCTTTAATCAGCTTAGTTTGGCATCATCCCTGACCTTAGGGAGTCATAACTGGCCCTTGCCACTGGAAAAAGCCATGACCCTTGCAACTCAAAACTATATAAAAGAATTGTATGCACAGGATTATACTGGAACTGGCTGCACTGTGCCCAGTGTGTGAGTTAACAGAGAACCTTTTTTTTCCTAGTGTACTTGTCCATTAACCTTCCAAAGGTGAAATATATGTTTACTTCCTTGGACAATGGGCAGACAAAGACTGTAACCAAAGGGTGTCTCTTAAACCATGTCCCAGCCACTCCTGCATCAAAAATCAAATTGTCCTTTGAATGGTTTCTGAACTGTACATTCAGGTGGAAGGCAGAATTCCACAAATTGTGCCTTGGGACAGATTATAGGGGCCAGGCCGTGGTGAGAAAAGTTGAGAGGTTGAGTAAAAGTCAAGGGAGTGAGCTGGTGTTGGTTTAAGAATGGGAATTTCTATGCTCAGCTAAGAGCATAAGAAGTTGCCATGGTGGGTCAGACCGAGGGTCCATCAAGTCCAGCATCCTGTTTGCAGCAGTGGCCAATCCAGGCTACAAGTATCTGGCATGTACCCAAAACATTAAGCAGATATACTTAAACATTTAAACAGAAGTGGAAGAGAACCAGGAAGGGGGACAATTGGACAGACTGGATTGGTCAATTGGTCTTTATCTGCCGTCATCTACTGTTACTGTGCAACTTAGCCCAGTGCTCGAATTTGAAACACTCCACCTATTGGTGACTGGAGAATTGTGAAGGCACTTGTGGGCTATCTGAGGGGGACAAGTATTCTTCTAGTGCAGGGGTGGCCAGCTCCAGTCCAGGCCTGATTTTCCCGAATATCCACAGGGGTAGATCTTAAAAAAGTACGCTGGATTTTATAAAATCTGGGGTCGGCGCGCGCAAGGGGGTGCACATTTGTGTAACCTGCGCGCGCCGAGCCCAGCGCGCGCTGCCTGTTCCCTCCGAGGCCGCTCCGATTTCGGAGCGGCCTCGGAGGGAACTTTCCTTCGCCCCCCCCGGCCCTATCTAACCCCCCCCTACCTTTGTTGGCAAAGTTACGCCTGCCGGCCGGCAGCCCCACTCCATGTTCCGGTCCCGGGGGCTGGTCCGGAGGCCTCGACCACGCCCCCGGGCCCGCCCCCGAAACGCCACATCGTTTCGGGAACGCCCCCGACATGCCCCCTCCCCACCCATTTTCCAAAGCCCCGGGACTTACTCGCGCCGGCGGCCTATGCAAAATAGGCGCACGAGGGCCCTGCGCGCGTAAATCCGCCCCACAATGAATATGCATGAGTGAGAGATTTGCACTCAGTGGAGGCAGTGCCTGCAGATCTCTCTTGGGCATATTCATTGTGGAAATCCTGAAAACTAGGTCTGTTTGTGGCTCTTGAGGACCAGCGTTGGCCACCCCGTTCTTTAACTTGTAAAAAGTAGTGCAGCTGCTGTGTTCGTTCACTTGAATGCCGAGAAATAAAGATCAACAAACCAAAAAATGTAAGCCGATACCTTTTTATTGGACTAATTTAATATATTTCTGGACTAGCTTATGGGAGTTAACAGAATGAGTAGATCAGAGTAAGGATATTGGCAGATTGAACTATAACTTAACACTTAAAAAAAATGTGCTTTATGACAGCGGAACTAGGTTTTCATATTTCTTGTCTTGTAAAGAGCAGTGGGAGATGGAGTTTGTTTTATTAACATACACAAACTTACCTGCTGTATCCAACTAAATGAGACAGAGAAGGCAAGGAGGTGTCAAGAGGAAGTTATAGAATAATACTTTGTTAGCAGATCTGAAAGTCGGCTGAGTTAATATGCTTCCTGCAGGTGAATAGCACTACTTTGTAGGGTCATTTATAAATGAATTGTGCTCTCAAAAAAAATATGTCAAGGGTACAGTAAAAGGAGAGTGCGTCCTAGCTCTGCTCTCTGGGATCAAGGCTTCCAGAGCTATCCCCCTACTAGGACTGACAGGGTCAGAGGACGCACCGTACTGCACAGGCAAATAATAAGTGCACATCTCTTCGCCCCTCCCCAGAATACCCATTCTCTGCCCTGTTGTAAATCTCTGAGCTGCGTGCGCAGACCGATATGTGCGTGCATCTCAGATCTTCGAAAATAAGGTGGGTGCATGTAAACCCGATTTGTGCGCGCATCCCCTAATAGATGAGCACACTGGGCTTTTAAAAATCACCGTTATGTGCGTACATTTGCCCACATTGGGTCGGATTTTCAAAACGTTACGCACGTAAATGGACTTACGCGGGCCGGGCCTATTTTAAAAAGTGGACGGGGCAGGGTCCGAGGCTCCTGGCGCAGCGACCATTTGCCGCTGTGCCGGGGGATCGCGCCTGCCCAAGGCAGACGCAACAGGGTAGGACAATTTTTTTGGGGGGGGGCGGGGGTTAGCTTAGGGCTGGGGGGCAGGGGAATTAGGGGAAGGGAAGGTGGGGGGTAGGGAACGGGGGAAGACAGCGTGTCTGAGCCGACGCACACATTTGGAAAGGGACATGTTGCTAAAAAGCTAAACCAACTGTACAAGTGCAATCCCGACATGTTGTGGTTGATGCATTATAAGGATTATTTTTTCCTTTTGCAGATAATTGCCTTCGATGAATTAAGGACAGACTTCAAGAGCCCAATCGATCAATGCAATCCAGCTCACGCGGTAAGTAAATTGTATACAGTATATCTGAATTAACCTTCTTATTTTAGGGTTATACCTGATAACTTGGTTTATCAAGTCTCTTACCAAGTGACCACGATTAAGCAATTATTATTATTTTTTAAAACACATTTTTCTGCTTTCTTTTCGAAAGTAAAAAAGAGTGCACGGGCTACCCGGTCTTGATGACCTGGAGAAGGATTGGGCAGACTGTTGGACTGATTGGTAAAACTGGTTAATATCCTCGATTGTGTGCAGGTTTTAAAATTGTCCAGCTTACACGTGTAAATCAGTACTTGCGGAAGTAAGTCCCAGTTTGCTTTCATGTGTAAAATTTAAAATAGGTGGGTAAATTATGCCCGTTCAGTCCATTGATGCATGTGATTTCAATGCAGTGCATGTATTCGGGCATAAGCCTATGTGTGCACGTATGTTGCATGGTAGAATTAAGTGCATTTTATAAAAAGTGCCTATGATATAAAATACTATAGTAAGTATGTGTATGGCCACATACGAGCGTATGTGCTGCCGCGTGCAGTTGTACGTGGGAAAACTGCTTGAAGGGCCATTTGTCTGCAGAGGCTGGAGCTTCATGACTCCATTCATGGTGGTTTTTAAGAAGCAGATATAGCTGTATTAAGCCCCCCCATGGAAAACTGCTAAAAATACAGCTGGGATATTCCCCCATATGTTCCTGATTCTTGAATAAAACAGTACTGGCCTTGAATCTGTCTGGAAACCATTCTAAAGTTATCCAGATAAGTTTATCTGCTAACTGTCTGGCTATATCGCCGAATTGTCAGCGCTCCACTGAATATCTGTAACAATTTAGCTGGCTAACTTCAGCGAGATAAATTGTCCATTCACCATTGTGCTGAATATTGGCGTCATGTTTTGTGGAATTCTATGATTTATGTTCAATGATAAGGTTTTGAATTTTGGCCGAGCCTGTGATCCTTGAATTGACCGAAGAGGTTTTGTGAAGCTCGGTGGGAATTTCACTGAATTCCCACCTTGTCTCATGGGCCCATGAGGGTTTGGGGATAAGCAGAGGGGATTAGCAGAGACGTGAGGGTAAACCTGGAGAGTTCACGTGGAGATTGTGGCATTGCAACAGGAAGGGAAAAGGAGTAATCTAAATATAATTTATTATCCCTCGCCTATCTCAGCGCAAAACCATTCATACAGGTGAATTTTCAAAGGAGTTCCGCATGTAAATGTAACCTACTGTCGTAGCAATTTTCAAAAGTTATTTACCCACAAAAGTGCACTTAACACAGATCAACCCTCTGGACAATTCAATGGCATATACTGTAGCAATTTTCAACGGCCCACTTACACGGGTAAAGTGCATTTACACGTGTAAAACCCAGTTTTAAACAAGTAAATGCTTTTGAAAATCAGGCCCTAAGTGAGTGATACAATCACGTAAACATAATTAAAGTACAAATAAAACCAAAATGATTTAAAACAGTTAAAATGAAACATAAATTATGCGAATGCCTGCTCAAACAGGTGGTTTCAAATCTTTTTGAAAAAGCTTCAGATCGGTAACAGCTCTGTGTTCATTGTTGCCTTCATAGTTTGCTTCTGTGCTCAGTCTGACCACAGCAACACAGAAAACTTGTAAACACAGGTGGCTATTTTAGTGAATTTTACTGTTGGATAAAGTTAAGCACTTCATTTGCATAACAATGTAGTGAGTTTCTGATTATCATGGAAGGCCTGATCTTATTACAACTGTCAGTGCCTTCATTATTGTCATTTATTGATTTGCTGTCTGTAGATTTTTTTTTCTGCCTCTTATGAGAGTGCGTTTGAATTGGGGGGGGGTTTTCTGTGCGGAGAGAGGTACTTAGCTTGTGGCTGGAGATCCACCTGTAGCTCTTTGAGACTCTTAATGCAATGCCTTGATGAGATTGAATTTTGAAAACCCCACAGAAAAATTAATAGCTATTCCTTAAATGTAATGGTTGATACCCAGCAGAATGTATTGTGGCTAAGTATTCAAGAATTTCTTTAATTTTTAAATTTGATAACCCGCATTAAACCTAAAAGAAGGGAAAATAAAAAAAAACAACCAATATATCATAAAATAAAGCATGAAGCAAAAAACTAACAAGCCCCCATCCATGAAACCACACCTTAATCTAAAATAAAATGACAGCATAATTAAAAAATACAAACACAAATCAATGTTAACATTACATCAAAACTCAGAACAACTTGCAGAACCACAATCTCATGCTGATTCCGAAATCTCCGATGAAACCAAAGTGCACCCCAATCATAATTGCAAGCCATGCTTTTAGCTTATTATGAAAGCTCAAGTAATTTTTAGTAGGAATTTGCATTCGTTGTTTTTTTAGCCCATTCGTTTTTGGCCTGTGTGCACGTTCGCATGTGGGTGTCTGCCCGAACGTGCATGTACCATCAGTTTTGTGCTCATACCTTCTGATTGCGAGATACATGCACACGGACCGAAACGAATGACTAAGAAAACCCAATGAATGCACATCCCTAATTTTCAATTGTGCAGATGTCCAAAGGGGCACAATTTCACAAATCTGGAGCTAAACAGGAAAAGGGCTTGTAAGTGGCAGTCTCAATGTTCTAGCTGGCTCATCCCTCTTCAGCAAGTCAACTGAATACGTCCGTGCACCTAATCTCATTACACAGCCAAAGCTGAATGCCCTTGCTATAGAGTAGCGGATCCCAACCTGTGCTATTGACCCCTCAGCCCGTCGGGTTTTCGGGTTATCCATAATGAACATGCATGAGATAAATTAGTGCAAACTGGTCTCCAAAGTATGCAAATTAATCTCATGCATATTCATTGTGGATATCCTGAAAACCCGACTGGCTGTGGGGTCAATAGGACAAATTTGGGAACCCCTGTCAAAGAGCGCACTGTGATCTAACCTTCCTTTCTCTTCCACAGCGAGAGCGGCTGAGAAACATTGAGAGGATCTGCTTTCTTCTGAGAAAAGTAGGTGGAACTTACTTAAGAAGGTTTGATGGCTACTCCCGACACTTGCAGGGAATCGGATACTAGTCCCAGAGAGGGACTTGGGTCCAGGAGCTTCAGCCATCTTCTTGTGTTTGCAAAATGCAGCGCTGCCGAATGCAGCGGTTTAGCAACTGTGGAACGATAAAACAGGCAGGGCCAACAAGACCGGACTTTATATCCTTGGTGCTATCAGCTTTGCAGTATGCATGGCAAAAAGAATGAGGCTGTGAAACAGTCCATGTAGTCTCGAAAAAAGCACATCCTGCACACCTCTAATGCTTAGACTTGGGGAAAATTGTATTAAATCGTTAATTTACTGCCCTGCCAGCACCAAGAGAGAAACAAGACCTCCCACATGACATTAGTGTGGAATGTTGTCAGGGTGGTTTTGTCCCCCTCCTGCTTCTCTGGCAGTATTTTCACAATCCTGTTAACATTTTCCAGTTTTCACTTCTGTCGGGGGAACTGGGTGGGTGACTGGGTGGCACAGTTTTTCCTGTATTTAGCCATAGTGGTTTTTCCGAGTAGTCTACTTATTCTTACCTGGTTTTTGGTCCAGCAGTTTCTTCCAGATCCTTTGGGCTTCCAGCTCAGTCAGAACCAGCGATGGTGCCACCAGCCTTCATTCACAACCAATGTTTTTTCTCCCATTTTCTCCCCCTCCGAACTCAACCAACCATCGCAATGAAGGGTCCCTTAGCCAGGGACCACAAAACTGCAGTGCCCTTCCAGAACCTGGCTAACATGGACCCTAATTCTGGCCACGAAGTGTTGCTGTTGAGCAAAAGCTGAGAATCCCTCTCCTAGGGGCTGTGAGGGCTGCCTCTGCAGCGTCCCCAGCTGACCTGGGAATCAATCCCAGGTCCCTCTTCCTGGCAGCATTTGCCACTCGAGCCATTGGGTTGACCCTACATGTTCTTGCCTGCTCATACCATCAGCGGATACAGGGGCAATGCATCAGTAACAGTGACAGAGCACTCCGGAGAAGGCGGAGCATGATAGAGAAATGTCTGTTTTCAGTCTGAAGCCTACTGTAAGTTATTGTGTTATTTTGGTAGGACTTATCCATGCACCATGGAGCCTTGTTGAATGTTATCCCTTGCACAAGAAATATATTCCTTCAGTGAGCACGTATCTCAAAAGGTTCCATTGTATTGTGAAACGGGCACACCGATAGTTATGTGTTGAGCAGATCCTTTCCTTAGAGATATCCGTTTCTGATTCTTTTGTTTACTTTGATGTGGACAGACTTCTGAACAGTAGTTTTTGGGGTTTTTTCAGTTATTCCATTTTTTCTTCCCTGCTGCTCATTACTGGACCATCCAGTTCTGGTAGCCCAGTCCAAAGCCCATGAGCCTTTCGGTTACAGCTAGCCTGACTTCAATACCTCCTCCTCCCCCACCACTACCGCCTCCCTATTATGTTCCTCCTCTCTCTGCTGACCTGGCCATCGCAGAGATGGTTCTTGGCTGAGAGGCTCACTCCATGCCGGCTGGTATGTGCTGCTGCTGCTGCTGCGTGACAGGCAAGCATCCCTCTTTGCTGGTCCAAGGAGCAAGAGCAAGAGCCAGGGGATCGGTGTTACTTCTGAAGAATATTTGGATCAGAGGTTGGCCAATCCAGGAGGCTCTCCCGTGGTGTCCTCTGCCGTTCTGGAGCTCCCTGCGGCAACGTTTGCCAGCCTTCTTCAGTCATGCTCTCAGACTGCTGCGTTCTGGTGCTGCAGCAGCCTGGCTGCACCCAACCTCTGTACCCCCTAACTTCCAAAAGGTGAAATAAGTAACTCCACTCCACATGATCAAATGCCTTCTCAGCATCAAAGCTAACTCTTAAGGAAGGAATCCCATTTCTTTTGCTCATTTCCCTTGCTGCGATCACATTCCGTACATTTCTCGAAGCAAACCTCCTACGCGCAAATTCCACCAACGCCAGCCCTTCACCAAAAGCGTCACCTCAGAATTAATCAATGAAATTGGATGGTAAGACCCAGCAGAGTATGATCTTTCCCTGGTTTAGGGATAACCTTGATCAGTGTTGGAGTTCAAAGGGAACTGAGGATCAAAGTAAGATGTAAGCGGCCCCACCAGTTTATCTGCTATTAATTTAAGGAATCCTGCAGTATACCTGTCAGGCCCCGGCACCTTACAAGTTTTGGCTCTAAGGATTCCTCCTACTATCTCCCCTCTAGAAAATGGTGCATTTAATTTCTCCAAGCGTCCCAGACCAATGCTAGGCAGTTTTGCCCAATCTTAAAACCTGTGGCACCGCTCCAAATCCACCCCTCCATTATCTTAAGAATGTCTTTGCTAGAATTACAAAGATGAGCTTCTCGGTTTCTTAGTGCCACTATACGCTTAGGTCCAGAAGTGCACCTGATCAAGTTAGCCATCAGTTTACCTGTGTTTACAATATAAGATGTATGTGAATTCCTGTTCGGAGTTAAGTGTCACCTATTTATCTATTTATTTGTTTTTATATACCGACATTCATTGGAGTATATCACATCGGTTTACATTATAACTATTGGCATAGTAAGACTAAGGTGTCTTATTATTTATACATTGGAACATGACATAAGTCTAAGATGACTTGAAATTAATACATTGAACTATAAGCATTATAACTTGAGACTAAGGTGTCTTATTATTGATACATAGTAAGTTTGAAACATCGAAACATTATAACTTGATAAATTTGATTGCAGAAGTGGGCAGGGGATAGGGGTGGGGGGGGGGGGCAAGGGGAGAGGGTTAGGGGGGCAAGGGAGGAAGGATTAGATGGATCTGCTATGGGGCGGGGGGAGGTAGATTAGTTGGTAGGCTTTTTGGAATAACCAGGTTTTAAGGGGGTTTTTTGAATGATTGGGTAGAGGGTTCCAGTCTTAGTTGGGTGGGCAGCTCATTCCAGAAGGAGGGGCCTGCTACCGAAATGGTGCGTTCTCTGGTTGTGGTGAGGTGAGCTAGTTTTGTGTGAGGGATGGAAAGCAGGCCTGTGTTTTGGGACTGCAGATTTCTCTGGGAGTCATGATGGTGGAGGGTGTCTTTTTAACCATTCAAGTTTTTTATTGTTGATGGTTTTGGGCAAGAGGGTTATTATTTTAGAAACGCAGAATTGTGTGTGGTTGCCTCCCTTGACCTAACACCATCTCCGAGCCTGCCTGCTTTATCTGCGGTTAAAAATGCATGTATTGTAGATCCCCCATACATACTTTTTGTTGGGGGATGGGGGTGGGGGTGATTTTCAGACAACCAGTCTACTTATTTATTTATTAAAGGTGTTATGTTCTACAATTTCCTGCACAAAGCGTTCAGACCTGGTTAAATAGCCTTTGAAAGTAGCCCGCATTATATATATATATATATATATATATATATATATATTTATATGACTAGCTTTCAAGAGCTTTGCTCCCTTCATCAGGCCAGTGACGATGTGGGGTTCACGGCTCTCCAAAACTATTCACAAATGTATTTGGTTAAGTCAGTAAAAAGGTCTCACCTACAAATTGTCTGCTGACCTTTACTTCTACGCATCCAAGTGGCCTGACATGACAACCTCACTACTTTAGTCATTGTTTTCAGGAAACCGGGGAGGCATCAAGTTTCAGTTGCAAAGCTGTTGCATAAAAGAGGCAAAAGAAATAAGAGCTCCTAGAAAATAATCTCTTTACTTGTTTAGATTACCTTATGCGACAAATAATCTTCTACTGTAATTCCTTATTTTTTAAGAACATAAGAACATGCCATACTGGGTCAGACCAAGGGTCCATCAAGCCCAGCATCCTGTTTCCAACAGTGGCCAATCCAGGCCACAATAACCTGGCAAGTACCCAAAAACTAAGTCTATTCCATGTTACTGTTGCTAGTAATAGCAGTGGCTATTTTCTAAGTCAACTTAATTAATAGCAGGTAATGGACTTCTCCTCCAAGAACTTACCCAAACCTTTTTTAAACCCAGCTACACTAACTACACTAACCACATCCTCTGGCAACAAATTCCAGAGTTTAATTGTGCGTTGAGTGAAAAAGAACTTTCTCCGATTAGTTTTAGATGTGCCCCATGCTAATTTCATGGAGTGCCCCCTAGTCTTTCTATTATCTGAAAGAGTAAATAACCGATTCACATCTACCCGTTCTAGACCTCTCATGATATTAAACACCTCTATCATATCCTCCCTCAGCCGTCTCTTCTCCAAGCTGAAAAGTCCTAACCTCTTTAGTCTTTCCTCATAGGGGAGCTGTTCCATCCCCTTTATCATTTTGGTCGCCCTTCTCTGTACCTTCTCCATCGCAATTATATCTTTTTTGAGATGCGGCGACCAGAACTGTACATAGTATTCAAGGTGCGATCTCACCATGGAGCGATACAGAGGCATTATGACATTTTCCGTTTTATTTACCATTCCCTTTCTAATAATTCCCAACATTCTGTTTGCTTTTTTGACTGCCGCAGCACACTGCACCGACGATTTCAATGTGTTATCCACTATGACACCTAGATCTTTCTTGAGTGGTACCTCCTAATATGGAACCTATCATTTTGTAACTACAGCAAGGGTTATTTTTCCCTATATGTAATCACTTTGCACTTATCCCTTTAAATTTCATCTGCCATTTAGATGCCCAATTTTCCAGTCTCATAAGGTCTTCCTACAATTTATCACAATCTGCTTGTGATTTAACTACTCTGAATAATTTTGTATCATCTGCAAATTTGATTACCTCACTCATCATATTCCTTTCCAGATCATTTATAAATATATTGAAAAGCATGGATCCCAATACAGATCCCTGAGGCACTCCACTGCCCACTCCCCTTAAATTAGTGTCAGTACCTTGTTAGTCCATTTGATCACACAGAAACAAAGGCTAACAAATAAAAACTAAAAAATATATATCAGGTGATCAGGTTCTGAGTTACTAGTAAGTATATCTTTATGAAACGGGTTTTTCATGATGTATAGTAAGTAGGTCGTTGATGAGCTCGCTAGCAGTCAAAATGGCCGTCTCCTTGTCAGTTGCAGTGTATGTTGACGCATTGCATGTTGCTATACTATTCCACAGTCCTGCATAATCTGTAGATAGTTCTCTTTTCCAGTTAATTTATTAGGTTTTCATTACATCTCTCTGTGGTGCTGCATAGAACAATATTGTAAGTTTGTTTTTTTTTTCTTTAAAAGGCAGTTGATATTTAAGAGAGCTCTACTGCTCTAATTTAGTTCTTATTTTTTATTTGCCTGTGTTATATTTAGCCCAAGCTCTCTCTCTCTCTCTCTCTCTATGTGCTGGTTCTGTCTCTTCACTTTTCCGTATGACCCCTGCAGACCATACTGTCAGTTTCTTTCTCCATCAAGCTGCTACTGTCATTTAATGCCTGTTGGGGATTGAACTGTCACCAGTATTTTGACTTCTCATTGCATGTATCTGCCTGGTTTTCAAAGTCATAACGATAAAAGACAGCATGTAAAAAAAAAACATAATAAAATTTTAGAAGCTGGTTACTTTCACCATCTTGTTTTTGGCAGCTAAACTGCCTCCAAACTGAGGTTCATTGCAGCATTCTCCGATCCTTTATAATGCATGAGAGGCCTCAGATGTCTTTTGGACATTCCTTCAAGCTGTAATGCTTAGCTGTTAAGCAAAATAAGCAAGTGAAGACGGTTTAGAACTGTAAGTGCTATCTGCAAAAGTTAAACACACCAGAAGCAGGGCCCTTAAAATGCCATTATAACTTCAAAATGCTGAAGCCCAGCCAAATATTTTGGTCGGTGGTTAAAGAAGGAGAATAAAGGCAGGAGCCCCATTAGCAAACAGAGGGTTGCCGCCATGACTTGACATGCCCTTTGTGCTGATCTTCTGTTCAAGTTATGGGTGGGGGTCAGTGTGGAGTCACAGGAAGTTAGGGCACTTGTAACCTTTTAAATGTGGTTGATATAAACAGGTCACCCACCTGACTTGTTTCAGGGAGTCATTAAGGCAATCTTTGGAAAATGCTTGCCACATTTCTTTGTGACAGTGAGTTTATGAGCCTGTTTTACATTTTAAATATATATAATATATCTCAAGCCATCACATTTGGTAAATATATGTTCCTTTTTCATAACGATAAAAATGCTTCACGTTTATGAATTTTTTTTTTTGCTTTCTAGAAATTAAAAATGTTTTAGTCATAATTGAGATAACTAGAGATCTATAAAAGCAATATAATCATGTTGCGATGTAATGAGCAGGATTGTTACAGGAAATCTCTTAACTAGCATCCCCAATGTCACTGGAAAGCGTAGGTTATTGAAGAATAATTTAGGAACAGAGTGCTGCCAGATTCCCTTTTTAATTGTCCTAAGGGAGGGATGTAAAATAAAATAAAAAAATCCCTGAAGTTGTCTATTTCAGGGCTGTAAGCATAAAAACAGCTAAATGGGTTTACAGTACAATATTGAATGAAGTTGTGTCTTTTGCAGCTTTATTTGTGCTTGATACTAGGGTTGGACATTTGGCTGCCGTACAGTTTGAATGCTCATTTTGGATTAATCCATTCTGTTTCATATGTAGTGTGTGTCATTTTTCTGAAATGGCTTCGGCCAGGCTCGCAACAGTATCAAAACCATGAAAAGCGCTATTAATTTAAATGTAAGCATCTGTTTGCCAGTCTGTCGGAGGAGCTGTCCAGACGGTGGTGCTGAATAGCGGTGACACGCTCCTCTCGAGCTGTGAATAGCTGTACACTTGCAGCCATGCAATTATTCATCATACAGCAAACCTCTGAGAACATCTCTATCACCCTTTGCTGCCCTAGAAACATGCTTTAATAAACTGAGTTTTATTGATCATTCTTTAATAAAGATTTCTTCCAGTCACCTTCCCTTTTAGGTCATTTCATGCATTAATGCCAAATAAAGCAAAAGATCATTACTTCCAATCAGCTAAAGTTTCCTGTAGTCTTTGTTATCCCTTTTTTTTTTTTTTTAAGGCCATGGTTTTGATGCTGGTGGGTTTGAATTTTTACATTCTGGGCCACTTTGCATTTTGTTTCCCAATCAGCTAAGGTTTCCTGTATTCTTTGATATCCCTTTTTTTTTTTAAGGCCATGGTTTTAATTTTTACATTCTGGGCCACTTCGTTTTTTGTTTTTTGGGGTTTTTTTTTCAATATCCAACGCAAAGGTTAGGTCTTGGGCAGCAATTTGTCAGCTATTAATTACAAAAAAAAAAAAAAAAGTCATCAGCTCCCATTCCACCTTGCAAGTAACCTGAAACAAATGGAAGTTTGAGCTGAGCCTTGGTCAGCTTGACGTTTGCCAAGTCCAGTTGCGATGGCTCAAAAAATATCTGGATTGCCCTGGGACAGAGGCAGCGCAAGCATTCTGCACCATCACAAAGCCTTCCTCTCTGAGTTCAAACGAGGTTGATTTGACAACTGATCCAGCTTTCCCATTCATGCTTTAGAATCCTGAAGGTAGCTGTTTTTATTATTTGTTACTCTTTTGGATTTATGCATAGTGCTTCCAGTGTGTACAGTGTCCCGTATTTTATACTGATGATGGAGGAAGTCACAGAGACCATTGTTCCTTGCTGCAGCACTTCATCAAGCAATTCTGCTTATTTTATTATTTTTTTCACTTGGCAGCTTCCTCCTGCACCTTTGCACTTCCAGCTTATAGTTGAAACCAACTTCTGTCAGGTTATGTGTCTTTTTATTTGCAACTACCTGGAGTTTTCCCCCTATTTTATAATCCTGCCATAGGGTCTTCATGCCACTGTCATTGGTGCTGTCTTCCCCCTCTCACTGTGCCTTGGGATGTTCATTCCACTATCGGTGCTGCTTTGTTGGTCTTTTAGTGAATTGGGCTGTTCATGCCACTGTTGTTTGTTGTTGCTGCCCTTTGCCTCTCTTTTGATTCCTTGGGGTCAGGGGTGGTTCTATGATGAGGCAGGGTGAGGCGGCCGCTTCAGGCGGCAAACTTTTGAAATGGTAAAAAACTGCCCCCCCCCCACCCAAAAAAAAAAATCCTCTAGCGGCTTCCTCACCCTGCCGCCAAAACAGCAAAGGATCCGCGGGCCTCTGGTGGATAGTCCTGGGAGAATTCTGCTTAGAATTCCACCCCCCCTTGCAACCAAGGTTGCCTCCATCTTTGCCATTTTCTGTGCAGAATCCTGTGCAGAAAATGGCAAGGACGGAGGAGACCACGGCATGCTGTAAGTGGAGCTCGTCCTGCTCTCGGTGAAGATGAATGCTCCAGTGAGAGTGTGTGTGTGTGTGAGAGAGAGAGAGATTGCGAGCCTGGGGAGGTGAGAGAGCATGTATTGGGGGAGGGTGGGCGGGCCGTCTCATGCCTCGCCTCAGGCAGCAGATTGCCTTGAGCCGCCCCTGCTTGGGGTGTTTGCCATTTCTGGTGCTGCTTTCAAGCTCTCACAATGCCTGGAGGTATTCATGCCAGTGTAGGTGTTGCTTTGCCCCTCTCATGCTGCCTTGGCGGTGATGGTGCCTCTGTATGGGCTGCTTTTCCTGTCACAGTGCTTTGGGCTAGAGATGTGCAGCCTTGAAAAATTCATTTCAGTTCATTCATTCCTTTCGTAGGTCACAGTCATTGGTCAGGTTCATCTCAAACGAAAACATTTTTTGTTTATATGTTTCATTTGTATTTTAATTTTAAATTGAAGTCAGTGAGGGAAGAAATAGGCCCCATTGACTTCTTTGTAAAAGGAAAAATGGCCCAGGTCTAGGCCTAGACCCAAATGTGGGTCCCAGCCCAAGGCAAGGTCCCATTGATGAGGCCTGGGCCTGGCCTAGGTAAGATCCCATCACGAGGGCTCAGGCCTAGACCCTTGCCCAACGCTGGGGCCTGGCTTGAGGCCTAGGTCCGGCCTGACACCGTGGTGCGGCCCAAAACCAGGTCCTATCACCCTGGATCCAGGCTTGACGCTGGGTCTTCGCCTGAGGTCAAGTCCCATCTTTGAGACCCAGACCATTGCCCATGCCCAATGCTGAGGTGCAGGCCTAAACCTGAGGTCAGGCACGGAAGCCCAGGACTAGGCTTTCTGGCAACTTCTTTCTTTTTCTTTCTCTAAAAAATGACATTGTCCACTCAAAGGACACATCTCAGTGAAGTCACTGCGGTGCCTTCCTCCTGAGCAGATGGCATTATATTATTTTACAGCCATTGATATGTATGGCAGTACATGAATATGGTGCTGACTTCTCGGGAGGAAAGCAACACAGTAACATCATTGAGGATCGTTGTTCCAGCAACAGGATGCGGTTTTGGCTGAGCCCCAATGTTAGTCTTGGGCATGGACCTAGGCTTAGGCCCAAGCCTTAGCAACAGGACCCAACCTCTGCTGGTCCTCGGTGTCAGGCCTGGACATGGGCCTCTCAGTGATGGCGCCAGTCTTGCCTGGGCCTAGGCTTCGAGCCCAGACCTTGGAGACATGACCTGGCTTTGGCCAGGTCTTGACTGGGTCCTGGCATTGGGCCTGGGCCTTCGCATGGGCCTAGGCAACAAGACCTGGCCTGGTGTCAAAACCTGGATCTGGGTCTAGACGATGGGACTCAGCCTCAGTGACAGGACCTATCCTCAGGCAGGGCCTTGTTGATGGGACTAGGCTGAGGCCTGGTCCCACTGAAGTCCCATTTTCATTTTTTGGGGAAAAAAAATGTGGTTTATTTCAGACCAAATGAAAACGGACTCATTTGCCACATTTTTCATTTTAATTTCAAATGAATGCATATCCCTACTTTGTGCTATTCAGTCCATTCTTGGTATCGCTTTACTCCACTCTTGGTGTCTCGGAATGATCTTTCCTCTGCTGCTGATGTCAGCTTGCAAGTTTCATTACACTTGAATAGCAAATTCAAATTTCAGAGCCAAAATAAGATGCATTGCTTTCCTCATTGACTTCAGTGGAAAATGAATGACCAAATGACATTAAAATACAAATAAATGTTATGGTCCCGAACAAAACGAACCCTTGAACCAAATAAATCAAATGAATAAACCGAACTGAACATTTTTTTCCGCACACATCCCTAAAGACTGAAGCAAAGAATTCATTTAGTTTTTCTGCTACAGCCTTGGCCTCTGTGAGTACATTTTGTACCTCTTAGTCATCTAGTGCTCCAATTGACTCACAGGCTTCTTACCTCGAATGTACTGGAAAAAGATTTTATGTTTTTTGCCACTATGGCAAGGTTCTTTTCAAACTATTTCTTAGCCTGCCTTATCAATGTTTCACACTGGATTGGTTTTAACTTGTGGGCACCCAAAGGTAACGGGGCTGACCTCCCCCACCCAACTGTCCCCTCTTCCGGTGTCTTCCTTCAGTTCACCTCAGAGGTGCCCCTGCTGTTCTTTATATGGGCATCAGCCCAACAATGGCAGCAACTTTGGGAGAGGAAATTCAGCACAGGGCCGAGCAGCCCTCATCTGCACCTCGCATGGGTTTCCATGGTAACAGGAAGCCTGTGCAGGAGGAAGGGAGGAGCCATCGCAGGACCTCTGAGCAGAGCCGTAGGCAGGCACCTATGGCCAAGTGAAAAAGTGCGCCCTCACCCTGAACACAACATACAACACCGCAGTCTTGGAGACTCTCTAACATGTAGGGGGCTTTTATTTTTATTTTGACCCAGCAATTTCCTTCTGCTCCTTTGGGCTTCCAGCTCAATTGGAACCAGTACAAGGATCCTGGTGCCAGAAGCCTTATTTATAAAAATGTATAACCCCTCTCTCTGCAGTTTTAGGCAGGGTAAAAATGACATGCATATTAAAACTTATAACCATCAAAAGGCTCACAAACAAGACAACAATATTTATACATCTACCCATCAAATATTGTTCACTGTGTTTAAATTAGTTGGGCTTCTAATGTTGGAATAATGAGCATGGACAACATTTGTATCTTATAGATAGATCAGATGATTCAGTAACACTAGACATCTCCAATGCACCTAATGTAAGAGGCTGGGAAACGGCCTCTGGGGGCCAGCCAGAGCTATGGGTACTTGCGGTATGTATGTGTGTGATTGAAAGCCTGTGTGTGTGTGTAAGCGTGAAAAGATAGACAGCATGTGTGTAAATGTGTAATTAAGAGCCTATATAAGTGAGAGAAAAAGCATGTGTATATGTGAGTGACTGAGAGCATGTGTGTATAGGTGTGTCATTGAGAGCCAGTGTGAGAGAGAGCGCTGGTATGTGACTGAGAGAGAGGAGAAAGTTCCAAGCAAACCACCCCGCCTCCTGCTAATTCAAAACAATCTCAGGAGACCTGGATATCAAATGTTCCCAGGTATGCAGAGGAAAAAAACTTTTGTATCCTTATTTTTCATTACTTGGTCTTTGTGTCTGCTATTTTGAAATATTTTATTGGTATCTAGAATTTTTATATGAGTTTTTAATTATTGGCTATTCCACTCATCAGCTGTTTCAAAATAATCTGTTCTTTTTGTTAGTATGGTTTTACTGCTACTGATAAGGATGGGTGATGTTTCGTTTTTTTCCTTTGTTGCACTGCATACAGAGACTCTGGCTTGTTGCAGTTTCCAATTCAGTTTTTTCTGCATGCTTCTAGTTATGCGTTTTGGTCTCTCTATTCCTTGTTAGGTGAGGGTCAGCACATGTGATTTAGGTGAGGATTTCTGCTGGCGTGTAGTTTCTGTGTAGGGCTCTATAGCAGCCTGATTTAGTCTGTTTTCCTAATAGGAGATGCATTGGTGTCTTAAGGCCTGGTGTAATATTTTCAGTGTTGCCTTTTCTTAGGTAAGGTGGTTACTGTTTATGTGCTGGAAATTGGTGCTGTTTTGGTGTGGGATGTTTACTATTTATGCAGTTTCTGTTCAGACAGAATACGTATCTTTTCCTTGTCATTTTAAACAATAAAAATAATTACCGGACCTTTACTTTTTATTTCCGCCATGAATTGTGATGAGAGGTGTATCACAGATCTGAGCGTGGCCTGTCAGGTGTGTCACGATGGGAAAAAGGTTGAGAACCACTGGTTTAGAATACCTGAAAAAGAACATTCAAAGTACAGTCTTCTGAGTAAAAGTATCACTAACAACAAGTATATTATATTTACATGCACTGCTGCGGTGCCAACCAGAAAAACAAAAAAAGATGCTTGGAATCCATATGGTAGTACGCCTATGGTAATGAGCGCTGGGTGTGGGCTTGTCCCTGAGAAAGCCATGAGTAAATAGAACGACAATAACAATATAGTAAATCTCCTCTATCTGAACAGAACTAAAAGCCACCACAAACAGTAACCACCCTACCTATGAAAAGACAACACTATAAACACCAGGTCCTAGAACACCAGTACACCTACTATTAGGAAAACGGAAAAAGCCAGGCTGTTATAGATCAGTACACAGAAACTACAAACTAGCAGAATCCCTCACCTCAGTCACAAATGCAGAACACAGATAGACCCTCAAACATAGAATAAAGAGATCATAAAGTATAAATAGAAATGGGCAGACAAAAAATGAACTGGAAACCACAAGCCAGACTCTGCATGCAGTGCAACAATGGAAAAACAGAAACCACACCATTTCTCATAAAGCATCAAATAAAATCAAGAAATATAAAACAATCATAATAAAACCATATTAATAAGAATAAAATAAAAATAACAGATGATAAATAAAACATCCAATAATGAAAAACTCATAAAACGTTTCCAAATGCCAATAAAATATTTTGCATTCCGTATCTGGCAACTTTTGATTTTCAGATGCCCTGAGATTGTCATTGATCAGCAGGGAAGAGAGTAGGGGGATTGTTGTGCAAAAACTTTCTCCTCTTTCTCCCATGCTCAATCACACCCACACCCACAAACACGTGCTCTGTCATACTCAGTCACACACATGCGCGAACACGCTGTCTGCCATGCTCAGACATACCCACACACTCATTCTCTGATGTGCTGAATCACATTTACACCCACGGTCTCTGCCATGCTCAGTCACACCCACGCGCACAAACTCTGCCATGTTCAATCACACTCACACACTTGTTGCACTCTCTCACTTGTTTTCCCCTTTGGAAGCAGAAGGAGCAGCAGCCTCCTCCTTCAGCCCCATGATTCACCAGATGACTCTTTCTAGCATTAGGGCCGTGCTGCGCTTGCTCCTGCTGCAGATTTAGGGAAGACGGATGCTGTATCTCCTGGCCGGTGGGTGGTGCTGCTCCTCCTGCGCCTGACTACCGGGAGAAGAGGGGAAGATGATTCGCCTTCTTGTGGAACCACAGGCTGTGCTGCTCCTGAGTGCCCGGGGCAAAGGAGGCTGATGTTTCCTGTGGCCCGCGCTGATCTAACTGCCACTGAGGGGGGGGAGGGGAGGGAGCGAGACCAAGGCATCTTCTTCAAGCTGGCGTGCCCCCTGCTTTCCCTTCTTCTGATTGATCTTGCGCTCCGCTGACCGCACTGCTCCAGACTGCAGAGGGAGGGGATCCTGCTCAGGCTGCCTCCGCTGAGTGGCAGCGTTGATATTTTTGTCCTGATTTCCTCCCTCCCCCTTTAAGGATGGCTCTGAGGGGAGGAGGAACAACAAGAACAGGTACATTTCATTTTCTCCCCCCACTAGTGGCAAATCTCTGGGCTCTATTGGGGGGAGGCTTTTCCACAACACTGTATGCGAGCATGCTGGCTTAGGATGGATGACACCTATGGCCATGCCCATATCGGCCATAGGCTACCTTCGGCTTTGCCTCTGAGCACGCTGAATTTCCTTTCCTGAAGTTGCTTCCATTGTTGAGCCTGTGCCAGCAGGGGCTGCTGAAGCTCTGTCCTCATGGTCCTCTTCCTTAGAGCCCACTACCAGTCACTTTCACATAGTCTTTGTCTCACACACACCAGTAACCTCCCTAACCAGTCTCTCTTATACACACACACACACACAGTCACCTCCCTGACCAGTCTGTGTCTATCACACAAGCACCAGTCACCTCCCTGACCAGTCTCTGTCTCTCACACACAAGCACCAGTCACCTCCCTGACCAGTCTTTGTCTCTCACACTTACATACAAGTTCTCACGCAAAAATGCTCTTGCTCCCATTCTACCACACTCACCCAGACACCCATTCTACCATGCACATACACACACACACACACACACACACACAAGCAAGTTTCCTCTCTCATGTGGAGACTCTTCTCATTGTTCAGCCCAATAAGCCTGGCTGCCGCTCTTCAGCTGCTGCTGGCCTGGCCTCCGGCAGCAGCAGC
Organism: Rhinatrema bivittatum; assembly: GCF_901001135.1. Lineage (NCBI taxonomy): Eukaryota > Metazoa > Chordata > Amphibia > Gymnophiona > Rhinatrematidae > Rhinatrema > Rhinatrema bivittatum. Next base: position 34,488,982 of record NC_042617.1, on the reverse strand, counting down.
ACACATCGGCCCACTGGGGGATGACCAATCCTCCAGATAGGCCAATCCGCCCCTGGGGAGAAGGGAAGCACAACCGGGGCAATGGGACACTGGGAGCCGCGACACACTGTTGTGTTGCGACACACCGGTTGAGAATCGCTGCTCTGGCAGATAATAAAATGCTTTCCAATCTTGGTGTTTCTGGCTCAGCCTCCCTCTTCTCATTCTCTGCCCTTGTTTGTCTCTCTTTTTTTTCTCTCTCTGGTGTCCTCGCTCCTTTTCTATTTCAGTTCTTTCTCTTTCTTGTTTGTCTCTTTCCTTCAGCTGCAGATATTTTAATACTTTCTCTTTCTTTTTCTAGCCTCTTTTCTTGTTTTCCCCCTTTTGCTCTTCTTCCTACTATCTCTCCTTTCACCGTTTCGCCTCCTCTTTCTCCCATGCTCGCTATTCCATTCCCTTTACCTTTCCCTCCTACTTTATCTTCTTGGATCCCCCAAACCAATCCAGGGTCCTCCCCTTCTCCTGCCATCCTTGTTTTCTGTTTTTCCCCTTTATCTTCCTCCTCCCCTCCCCCTTCCCTCATCTCTCTCCTTTTTTGCTCTCTTCTTACTTTCATCACCCCTTTCTCTTCTCATCCTTACACTTTGCCCCCCTAACTCTTCATTGTCCCTCTCCCCCAACATACACTCTTGCCCCCTTCTTCTCTTGATCTCTCCTCTCACTGCCCTCACACAGTCAAGTCACTCTCTCTCTTCTTTACCCCCTGGGCCAGTGTAGTTACTGTGAGGACTGAAGCAGCACCAGGGAAGGTCACGAAGCCTGTCCTTGTTTCCCCTTCTTTCACTGTTGATTGGCTCCTTATGCTACCCAGAGCCAATCAGAAGGGAGAGGCGGGGAAGTAGCTGTAGGCTAAGAGGCTTCTCCCCGCTGACTTCCTGCCTGCCTCTGCTGTGTCCTAGCGCTTGCCATCTTTTTACCCTGTGCTACCTAAAAAGCTCTACAGAACGGGGAGCATGTTTAAGACCCGGAGATCCAGGGTGCTCACCCGGAGTTAGGTCTTTAAACCCTGAGACTCCGGTTTTGTGTTTGTGGCATTGTGTGGACCCTTGGTCATTGTGGAGATGACTCCTCTCACGGGGAGGGGCCCCATGGGGAACTACAGCAATAGGCTAAACTCAGGTAGCAGACCCGTAGTAGGTGGAAGGCTTTATTGTACTGCTGTAAATAGATGGTATGAAGCAGGAAGGTAAGGCACTGCAGTCTGCGAGGTGCCAATACGTTCATCAGTCTCAGATGTAGAAGTCTTACCCAGATGTTCAAGATAGGTGGGAGCCCGCAATGCGGGTAATGCTGAGCCTGGTGGGTGGAGTTGGAGCACCGGATCGTAGAGGTACTCACAGGAGTGTAGTGTAGGCGTCTTCCTGATAATGAAGATGGTGGGACTGAAGGTCCGAGGTGCAGGATACACAGACTGATAGGCCCTCGAGGAGCGAGTACCTGATAGTCCAGAGATCCTGAAATAGAAAGAGAGAGAGAGACCCCCGAGGAGCGGTTGTCTAGTTAGTAGAGGCCCCGAAGGGTGGTTGGAAGTGAGAGACCCCTGAGGAGCGGGTGCCTAGAGCTTCTTAAGGAGCGAGGCCTGGAGTGTAGAGAGGCGTCTAAGTGTGCAGCTTAGAGCGGTCAGAGTAGCTAAACAGAAGTCCTTGCTAACTCAACGATGGTAGCGTAGCAGAGGCTTTAAATACTCGGAGGTATTAACATCATGCGGTGGGGACACCCCCAAGGTTCCCGCCATGACGTGTATTTGAGCGTAGGCAATGTGTGCGCGTGCGCCCTAGGAGGCCACGGGAATGAGCATGGCGGACTGAAACACCCCTGCTGAGCTGGAGACGCCGAGGCCCTCGGCACTCAGCACCGGAGGCAGCCATCTTGCCCAAGGAGGAGGAAAAGGGAAGAAAAGAGGTAAGGCAGAGCGGTCGCAGCCATCTGTGACCAACAGACGCAACATCCGGGTCAAATCCAGAGCGTTCCCAGCTTTACTGAAGTGTTATTGGGTGAGTTCTGCCAAACTTGAGCTCGGGTTTCTATTTAGTGAAATGGACAGACTTTGACTGTGAGGAGGCTGATACATGATTTGGCAGTTTGGCTAGAATTGGGTCTTGCAGTGCAGTCTCATTTATGTAAGGTGGCTAAGACGGCTTATTGTCACCTTTGTACCATCTGGCAGATTCACCCTATTCTGTCTTCTAAGGACTTGAGGTCAGTGGAGCAGGCAATGGTTATATTGAGGATTGGCTAATCTAAAACAATCTTCCTTGGCTTACCTAAAAAGATTATGAGTAGATTGTAGTTTATGAGAATACTTCAGCTAGACTGATTGGTGGTCATTCTATGTAACTCCATTACTTCAAGAACTGCAGTGGCTCCCAGTCTATTTTCGCATTCATTTTAAGATTTTAGTCCTGCTTTTCAAAGTTTTGTATGTCATGGCTCCCTCCTTATTTATCTGATAGACTGATCCATCACGTTCCTACAAGGCCCTTAAGGTCTTATTATTGTCATATCAGATATTCTGCTTCATATAGGCACCTGAACCGGATTACAATAAACATTAAAATATCAGACAAAACAATGCAAACATATTGCACAAAAAGAAAAAAAATTAATACAAAAAATAAAAAATACTGCGATAATACAAATACCATGCAATGAAAATGTAAAAAGCAGCAAATATAGCCAGTATGCGGAATAGACAAATTTATTTTCAGAAGAAAGACCAGCATGAAGAGCTAGGCCTTTAACCTTTACCTAAAGGGCGAGTAATAAAACCCTGCTTTGAGTACCTGGGGTCCGTGAGACCAGCTTGGAAAAGTTTATATCCAGGCTAGTTTCCGGGACAGCATTGAAGCTTTGGAACACCCTTCCATTAGAGATTCAAAGTATTGATGATTACCTGAAGTTTCACCAACATCTGAAGGCCTGGTGTTTTACTCTGGCATTTAGCTGAGGATGTTTTGGGGCCTAGTGGGTGCGGGTGGGACTTGGTGTTTTATTTTAGGGTTCTGTTTTGTTTGTGATGCTGTTATCCTGTTTGACAAAAAACCTTACTTTGAAAAACGGTATATAAATACTTTTAAATAAAATAAATAAATATCCTGCTAATTGATGTATTGTTTTGTATTATGAGATGCAGTTTTTTTTTCCATGCTGTATTGTTTCGGTTATTGTAAACCACAGAGAGCTCTTTGATACACTGCAATTAGTAAATTGAATGCATGAATAAATAAATTCAGGCAGTGGCAGACTGACAGTAACCTGGGCCACCGGGCAATAAAGGAGATTGGCCCCAACCACCCATCCGAGGCTAGGGAAGAGAGCTGTGGGCCCTCGAGGACTGCACTGTTGTGCGGAGAGGTCAATCCGCCCCTGAATTCGGGTGCCTAAAATATGTTAATTAACTAGGCAGGCACATAATTTATCCTCTTGGATCTGTGGCATCTGAGTTTTTTTTGCTGAAATTTTTTTTTAATGTTAGGTGTTCATCAGATTCTTAGTTTAATTCAGGTGAGATCTTTGCAAGCCCACAAGCAGTGACTTCCTCCACTAGCTAAGGTAATATCAAAAGACAAATAAAAAAAAAAGTGGAATTTTTCACAGCTCTAATGCTGCATGGGTGCAGCAGATTAATTTAGCAAATGCAAATATTCTCTTTCTGATCTGATGTGCACTTTCCCTTTTCCTGGATCGGGGAGCGCAGTGAACGCTTTGTCGCGTGACCCACCTGCAGATCTTCTGGGACTCATTAGTGGGTCCAGACTCGCAGTTTTGCCATTTCTTTTGTTTTGTTTCCAGAGTAAGAACATTGGGCACTTTTCAATTAGAGCAAGACAAAGAGGAAGCTCGTTCTCTAGCCACTTCAACCTGACTTGACAAATAAACCAGCCTTTATTTTTATCCTAGCACTTGTTTTCCAATGTCACAGCTGTTAACCCTCAACTTCCATAACACAAAGTTTTGACTCTTAAGAATTAAACTTAAGTAGGCTACAAATATCACATTCCTAAAATTGTCACCCTAAGGAACCTTAAACTCTCCAGCGTTCAGGAATTCATCTAAAGTGTGAAACGTCGAAGATTCATTCCAAACTTGACCTGTTTCCTTTACTTTAGTGCCTCCAGATGGGTTTCTTTTGCACCTACATTGGCAGGAATTAACCTCACCCTGATGCTGGGGGGTATTGGGTTTGAGCTCAGCCTTTCTAAGTTACTGCTAGTGACCTTCTTAGTAGTTAATAGGGATGTGCTTTTGTTTGAAACATGATAGGAAATGAGAATGCCTCCACGGTTTCCACGCACAGGAGGTTCCGAAACGAGGGGGAGAAAGGGGATAGACTCGGGAGTGATCTAAGGAAACATTTCTTTTACAGAGAGGGTGGTGGATGCATGGAACGGCCTCCCCATGGAGGTGATGGAGACAAGGACAGTATCTGAATTCAAGAAAGCCCAGGACAAGCACAGAGGATCTCTGAGGGAGTGATAGGGGCTGAAGAGCTGAATAGCTGGTGTGGATGGCAGACTAGATACTGTCTAGGACATATTCCTTTTTCTGCCGTCATGTTTCTGTGAAATGTGAACATTTTATATTTTGTTTCCTTACAATTTGGAATCAAAATGTGGCAGCCCCCTTGGGATCACCACTAAATGTCCCTAGTTCTCAAAATCTTTAGGGTAGGCTCTACAGTTAGGCAGAGGAGGGAGAGGTATACAGTTTAAAAACAGCTAGTGCCCCCCATCCCCACCCCTGCCTGTATAAAAGCAGGTTGCATGAGAGATCAATGTGGCAGTGCGGATTTTGGTTTGGAGTTGGATGGAAGTAGGACTTTTCCATTGCTTGAAGTTTTCCTTATTCTAGGGACCAGGCCTCATGTTCTCTAAGCAAGGAGAAGAGGGAGGATTATCCTGTTCCAGTACACAACCTGTCTGGTTGGGTTACCCAGGCCTGGCGCTCCTGGGTGTGCAAACCGTGCAATCGCATGGGGCGGCACACCCTGGAGGGCGATAGCTGCGCATCTGGAAGGGGGACAGGGAGCAGGGAGAGGCCTATGTAGCCCCTGGTGGACCCCATCCCACCGGAGGTAGAAGAATGTAGAGAGGATCGTGCGATCAGTGGCAGCAGCAGAAGAAACGGGAGCGTTTTCTGCGGTTCCTCTTTGTGTGCTGCTGGCCCCGCGGTACTCAATACTGGCACTCCTAGCACTTCCTGTATGGTATCTGGCGATGCACGAGACGTCATAGTATCTGGCGATGCACGAGACGTCATAGTTGGTGATTCGATTATTAGGAATGTAGATGGCTGGGTGGCTGGTGGGCGTGAGGATCGCCTGGTAACATGCCTACCTGGTGCGAAGGTGGCAGACCTCACGCGTCACCTAGATAGGATTTTAGACAGTGCTGGGGAGGAGCCGGCTGTCGTGGTACATGTGGGCACCAACGACATAGGAAAATGTGGGAGGGAGGATCTGGAAGCCAAATTTAGGCTCTTAGGTAGAAAGATTAGATCCAGAACCTCCAGGGTAGTATTCTCTGAAATGCTCCCTGTTCCACGCGCAGGTCACCAGAGGCAGGCAGAGCTCCGGAGTCTCAATGCGTGGATGAGACGATGGTGCAAGGAAGAGGGATTCAGTTTTGTTAGGAACTGGGGAACCTTTTGGGGAAGGGGGAGTCTCTTCCGAAGGGATGGGCTCCACCTTAACCAGGGTGGAACCAGACTGCTGGCGTGAACCTTTAAAAAGGAGATAGAGCAGCTTTTAAACTAGAACAAAGGGGAAAGCCGACAATCGCTCAGCAGCGCATGGTTCAGAGAGAAGTATCTTCAAAGGATACTAATGATGCATTAGACTTAGGGCATCCTGACAGTGAGGTTCCAATAATTAGAAAAGTAGTTCAAGTGCCTGTAACTAAAAACTCACCTGAGCTAAAAAATTCTAACTTATCCCTATCAATTAAAAAGCAGAATAAAAATACAAACAAAAAACAAACTTTGAAATGTTTGTATGCTAATGCCAGAAGTCTAAGAAGTAAGATGGGAGAATTAGAATGTATAGCAGTAAATGATGACATAGACTTAATTGGCATCTCAGAGACATGGTGGAAAGAGGATAACCAATGGGACAGTGCTATACCGGGGTACAAATTATATCGCAATGACAGAGAAGAGCACTCGGGAGGAGGTGTGGCGCTTTATGTCCGGGATGGCATAGAGTCCAACAGGATAAACATCCTGCATGAGACTAAATACAAAATTGAATCTTTATGGGTAGAAATCCCTTGTGTATCAGGGAAGACTACAGTGATAGGGGTATACTACCGTCCACCTGGTCAAGATGGTGAGATGGACAGTGAAATGCTAAGACAAATTAGGGAAGCTAACCAAATTGGTAGTGCAGTAATAATGGGAGACTTCAATTACCCCAATATAGACTGGGTAAATGTATCATCGGGTCACGCTAGAGAGATAACGTTCCTGGATGGAATAAATGATAGCTTTATGGAGCAATTGGTTCAGGAACCGACGAGAGAGGGAGCAATTTTAGATCTAATTCTCAGTGGAGCACAGGACTTGGTGAGAGAGGTAACGGTGGTGGGGCCGCTTGGCAATAGTGATCATAATATGATCAAATTTGATTTAATGACTGGAAAAGGAACAGTGTGCAAATCCAAGGCTCTCGTGCTAAACTTTCAAAAGGGAAACTTTGATAAAATGAGAAAAATTGTTAGAAAAAAACTTAAAGGAGCAGCTACAAAAGTAAAAAATGTCCAAGAGGCATGGTCATTGTTAAAAAATACCATTCTAGAAGCACAGTCCAGATGTATTCCACACATTAAGAAAGGTGGAAAGAAGGCAAAACGATTACCGGCATGGTTAAAAGGGGAGGTGAAAGAAGCTATTTTAGCCAAAAGATCTTCATTCAAAAATTGGAAGAAGGATCCAACAGAAGAAAATAGGATAAAGCATAAACATTGGCAAGTTAAATGTAAGACATTGATAAGACAGGCTAAGAGAGAATTTGAAAAGAAGTTGGCTGTAGAGGCAAAAACTCACAGTAAAAACTTTTAAAAATATATCCGAAACAGAAAGCCTGTGAGGGAGTCAGTTGGACCGTTAGATGATCGAGGGGTTAAAGGGGCACTTAGAGAAGATAAGGCCATCGCGGAAAGATTAAATGATTTCTTTGCTTCGGTGTTTACTGAAGAGGATGTTGGGGAGGTACCCGTAATGGAGAAGGTTTTCATGGGTAATGATTCAGATGGACTGAATCAAATCACGGTGAACCTAGAAGATGTGGTAGGCCTGATTGACAAACTGAAGAGTAGTAAATCACCTGGACCGGATGGTATACACCCCAGAGTTCTGAAGGAACTAAAAAATGAAATTTCAGACCTATTAGTAAAAATTTGTAACTTATCATTAAAATCATCCATTGTACCTGTAGACTGGAGGATAGCAAATGTAACCCCAATATTTAAAAAGGGCTCCAGGGGCGATCCGGGAAACTACAGACCGGTTAGCCTGACTTCAGTGCCAGGAAAAATAGTGGAAAGTGTTCTAAACATCAAAATCACAGAACATATAGAAAGACATGGTTTAATGGAACAAAGTCAGCATGGCTTTACCCAGGGCAAGTCTTGCCTCACAAATCTGCTTCACTTTTTTGAAGGAGTTAATAAACATGTGGATAAAGGTGAACCGGTAGATATAGTATACTTGGATTTTCAGAAGGCGTTTGACAAAGTTCCTCATGAGAGGCTTCTAGGAAAAGTAAAAAGTCATGGGATAGGTGGCGATGTCCTTTCATGGATTGCAAACTGGCTAAAAGACAGGAAACAGAGAGTAGGATTAAATGGGCAATTTTCTCAGTGGAAGGGAGTGGACAGTGGAGTGCCTCAGGGATCTGTATTGGGACCCTTACTGTTCAATATATTTATAAATGATCTGGAAAGAAATACGACGAGTGAGATAATCAAATTTGCAGATGACACAAAATTGTTCAGAGTAGTTAAATCACAAGCAGATTGTGATAAATTGCAGGAAGACCTTGTGAGACTGGAAAATTGGGCATCCAAATGGCAGATGAAGTTTAATGTGGATAAGTGCAAGGTGATGCATATAGGGAAAAATAACCCATGCTATAATTACACGATGTTGGGTTCCATATTAGGTGCTACAACCCAAGAAAGAGATCTAGGTGTCATAGTGGATAACACATTGAAATCATCGGTTCAGTGTGCTGCGGCAGTCAAAAAAGCAAACAGAATGTTGGGAATTATTAGAAAAGGAATGGTGAATAAAACGGAAAATATCATAATGCCTCTGTATCGCTCCATGGTGAGACCGCACCTTGAATACTGTGTACAATTCTGGTCACCGCATCTCAAAAAAGATATAATTGCGATGGAGAAGGTACAGAGAAGGGCTACCAAAATGATAAGGGGAATGGAACAACTCCCCTATGAGGAAAGACTAAAGAGGTTAGGACTTTTCAGCTTGGAGAAGAGACGACTGAGGGGGGGATATGATAGAGGTGTTTAAAATCATGAGAGGTCTAGAACGGGTAGATGTGAATCGGTTATTTACTCTTTCGGATAGTAGAAAGACTAGGGGACACTCCATGAAGTTAGCATGGGGCACATTTAAAACTAATCGGAGAAAGTTCTTTTTTATTCAACGCACAATTAAACTCTGGAATTTGTTGCCGGAGAATGTGGTTCGTGTAGTTAGTATAGCTGTGTTTAAAAAAGGATTGGATAAGTTCTTGGAGGAGAAGTCCATTACCTGCTATTAAGTTCACTTAGAGAATAGCCACTGCCATTAGCAATGGTCACATGGAATAGACTTAGTTTTTGGGTACTTGCCAGGTTCTTATGGCCTGGATTGGCCACTGTTGGAAACAGGATGCTGGGCTTGATGGACCCTTGGTCTGACCCAGTATGGCATTTTCTTATGTTCTTATGTTCTTATCAGTGTACAGAAAGTGCTTGCAGTACGAGTGATGAGTACCATGGGCCGGCCTGCACAAGAGGAGGAGCCACAGGAAAGATGTTTGCAGCTCTGCCATGAATCTTGCGCTCTCCCAAGGAACAAGGCACTGGGTGGCAACAGCACCAAGAGAAAACCCATGGTGGACCCTGCCTGCATAGAAGTTGTGTGTGTGTGTATGTGTGTGAATGAAGCCTGCCTGGGGTGGGCCCATGTGTCATCTGGAACATAAGAAATTACCATGCTGGGTCAGACCAAGGGTCCATCAAGCCCAGCATCCTGTTTCCAACAGAGACCAAACCAGGCCACAAGAACCTGGCAATAACCCAAACACTAAGAAGATCCCATGCTACTGTTGCAATTAATAGCAGTGGCTATTCCCTAAGTAAATTTGATTAATAGCTGTTAATGGACTTCTCCTCCAAGAACTTATCCAAACCTTTTTTGAACCCAGCTACACTAACTGCACTAACCACATCCTCAGGCAACAAATTCCAGAGCTTTATTGTGTGCTGAGTGAAAAAGAATTTTCTCCGATTAGTCTTAAATGTGCTACTTGCTAACTTCATGGAATGCCCCCTAGTCCTTCTATTATTTGAAAGTGTAAATAACTGATTCACATCTACCCGTTCAAGACCTCTCATGATCTTAAAGACCTCTATCATATCCCCCCTCAGCTGTCTCTTCTCCAAGCTGAACAGCCCTAACCTATTCAGCCTTTCCTCATAGGGGAGCTGTTCCATCCCCCTTATCATTTTGGTTGCCCTTTTCTGTACCTTCTCCAGTATTCCAGTTGCGGTCTCACCATGGAGCGATATAGAGGCATTATGACATTTTCCATTTTATTAACCATTCCCTTCCTAATAATTCCTAACATTCTGTTTGCTTTTTTGACTGCTGCAGCACACTGAGCCGACGATTTTAAAGTATTATCCAGTATGATGTCTAGATCTTTTTCCTGGGTGGTAACTCCTAATATGGAACCTAACATCGTGTAACTACAGCAAGGGTTATTTTTCCCTATATGCAACACTTTGCACTTGTCCATATTAAATTTCATCTGCCATTTGGATGCCCAATCTTCCAGTCTCACAAGGTCCTCCTGTAATGTATCACAATCCTCTTGTGATTTAACTACTCTGAATAATTTTGTATCATCTGCAAATTTGATTACCTAACTCGACGTATTCCTTTCCAGATCATTTACAAATATATTGAAAAGCACCGGTCCAAGTACAGATCCCTGAGGTACTCCACTGTTTACCCTTTTCCACTGAGAATATTGACCATTTAATCCTACTCTCTGTTTCCTGTCTTTTAACCAGTTTGTAATCCATGAAAGGACATCGCCTCCTATCCCATGACTTTTTAGTTTTCGTAGAAGCCTCTCATGAGGAACTTTGTCAAATGCCTTCTGAAAATCCAAATACACTACATCTACTGGTTCACCTTTATCCACATGTTTAGTAACGCCTTCAAAAAAAATGAAGCTGATTTGTTAGGCAAAACTTCCCTTGGGTAAATCCATGTTGGCTGTGTCCCATTAAATCATGTCTTTCTATATGTTCTGTGATTTTGATCTGGAGAATAGTTTCCACTATTTTTCCCGGAGAACTGTGAGTAAAACCTGTTTGAACAATTTTGGAGGCTCCACCCAGAGCCTTTGCTCTGGGAGAGGGGATCCAGTTAGTGCTGCAGAGTGGAAGCTCTGTTTGGTTTGCCAGTATTTTGCCAGGGTAGATTTTTCCACCCAGCGTAGGAAGTCCCTTTCTATTTGGGAAGTCTTGCTTTCCCAAGCCCTGGAGGGTGAGTTTTCCCCATGCCATCTTCCGAGGGACAATTGTACGGATAAAAGGAGGTTGGAGTTCTGTGATAACAGTTGGCTCTATCAAGAACTGGTGAGCCTGGCACCACAAAGCTGTTTTGAAGAACTTCTGCAATAAAGTTTTTTTTCTTTTGGACGCCCATCCTGAGATTCCAGAGTATTTTGTTGGCATTCGCATCCCTCCCACTTACATTGAGAAAAATAGCACCCCAGGAGAGAAAAAGAGATCCAGCCTTTATACCACGGGGCTGGGAGGAGTATTCCTCCTCCCCCCCACCCATTGGGAAGAACTCAGCATCCCGGGGCTGTGGGACCCTGTGCACCCCTGCCTTTCGGGTCAACCACCGGACGAGGGGCTACAAAAAGAAAAGAAAACCCCACCATTTTTTGTTTTGTTACCAACCCCTGGGACCTCTTCTTTCTCCCCATCACCAAAGTATTTAAAACGAGCTCTCTGGGGATTTTCCACATCCCTTCCAGCATTTCACCTCATCTGCGGGGTCAAAATGGGGCAGGAACGATCCCCAGTCATTTCTGCCCCAGGGGGGTTGTAGTCTAAAATGGCGCCACCTGACCTGAGGAGACACCGTTTAGGTATTCTAAAATGGCGCCTCCTTAGATCAACTGGCGCTATTTTGGACTATGGCACTCGTGGGGCAGGAGTGACCAGGGGATCACTCCTGCCCCCATCTTGACCCCACGGAAGGGATAAGATGTTTTGGGGGGGGGGGGGGAGGTGTAGGCAAACCTAGGAGTGGGACTTTAAAAAAAAAATGTTGATGGTTAGGGAGGGGGTAGTCGGGCCTGGATCCAGCATTTTTCTTTCTTTCTTTTTTTTTTTTTTTAATTTTAAATAAATGACAAAGAGAAAAAAACCCCCAAAACGAAACAAACAAAAAAAAACCAACCCAAAAATAAAAAAATGCTTTAGTGCACTCCTCTAATTCTTAGTGCTCTAATTGTGCTCAGGAGCTGGCATAAGGATCTCATATGACGTAGTATTATCAGACAATAGATCAAAATGTCACTAGTTCCTAAGACTATTGGGACAAGTTTTGTATTTTTCTGATTGCATTTCCTGGCACCTGAGGATTTTCTCTCCCTCCAAACAGCACAGAATAGTCTTTGGGTACAAACCCTTCAATCTGCAATGCCGTTCAGGTGAGTCTTCTTTTTTGTTTAATCATTATGCTTGTATATTTTGCGTTGCTGTAATGCCCACCACTTTGGATCAGGAAAGCGGTATAAAATAAGTGCCTGGTTTTCTGGCATCAGACTTTTTATCTTGAAAAAAAAATCTATACCAGTAAGAATCCAACCTTAATCAGCCTATCCAAAATCGTTCCAGTTTCAGTACTAGCGTGTCATAGCCCGGCTTTATTTTCCTAAAACTGTCTTTATGATGTAAAGAGAAGACATGGACTTATATCATTATAGGAGTAGATATGTCTAGTGAGGCACAGACAGGTTCCAGTCTTGCAAATCCAGGCAGAAGTTCCTGCTGGGATTTAAGAATAATAACACAACGGCCTTGCTTGATAAACAACTTACATAGCAGAGACTGCTGTTCTCTTACGGGACATTAAACTCAGCTTTTTTGAAGCCACTTCTAAATGCTAATTACTTCTCTGTAATACACATACTTTTTCCAGATTCTTGTTTGTCATGTATGCTTGTCTTGACTGGATTGTATGCTCCTTGGAACATGGACCATCTCCTATGTGTGTCAATACAGCTCTGCAAGTAAAATCCTGCTGAATAGCGACAGTCATCTGGCTACCTTTATTTATTTATTTATTTAGGTGTTTTTATATACCGGGATACGTTGGGAACATCATCTCGGTTCACAAATAACTAAAACTGCAACAGGCTTTACAGAGAACAAATTAAACAGTGGAAGTAAATAATGCAAACCATGAACGACATTTGAACAGTTAACACGATATGCTATATAGTTAACAGATTATAATGGGAAAGATAATGTTAAACCTAACCTTTAAGCCAGTTAGGTTTAAAGTACCCAGATAACTTTTTAAGTTTATAAGAAACTACCATGCTGGGTCAGACCACAAGGGTCCATCAAGCCCAGCATCCTGTTTCCAACAGAGGCCAAACCAGGCCACAAGAACCTGGCAATTACCCAAACACTAAGAAGATCCCATGCTACTGATGCAATTAATAGCAGTGGCTATTCCCTAAATAAACTTGATTAATAGCTGTTAATAGACTTCTCCTCCAAGAACTTATCCAAACATTTTTTGAACCCAGCTACACTAACTGCACTTACCACATCCTCTGGCAACAAATTCCAGAGCTTTATTGTGCATTGAGTGAAAAATAATTTTCTCTGATTAGTCTTAAATGTGTTACTTGCTAACTTCATGGAATGCCCCCTAGTCCTTCTATTATTCGAAAGTGTAAATAACCGAGTCGCATCTACTCGTTCAAGACCTCTCATGATCTTAAAGACCTCTATCATATCCCCCCTCAGCCATCTCTTCTCCAAGCTGAACAGCCCCAACCTCTTCATCCTTTCTTCATAGGAGCTGTTCCATCCCCTTTATCATTTTGGTTGCCCTTCTCTGTACCTTCTCCATCGCAACTATATCTTTTTTGAGATGCGGCGACCAGAATTGTATACAGTATTCAAGGTGCGGTCTCACCATGGAGCGATTATAGAGACATTATGACATTTTCCGTTCTATTAACCATTCCCTTCCTAATAATTCCTAACATTCTGTTTGCTTTTTTGACTGCTGCAGCACACTGCAGCTGACGATTTTACAGTATTATCCACTATGATGCCTAGATCTTTTTCCCGGGTAGTAGCTCCTAATATGGAACCTAATATCGTGTAACTACAGCAAGGGTTATTTTTCCCTATATGCAACAACTCTCACTTATCCACATTAAATTTCATCTGACATTTTGGATGCCCAATCTTCCAGTCTTGCAAGATCCTCCTGTAATGTATCACAGTCCGCTTGTGATTTAACTACTCTGAATAATTTTGTATCATCCGCAAATTTGATAACCTCACTCGTCGTATTCCTTTCCAGATCATTTATAAATATATTGAAAAGCACCGGTCCAAGTACAGATCCCTGAGGCACTCCACTGTTTACCGTTTTCCACTGAGAAAATTGTCCATTTAATCCTACTCTCTGTTTCCTGTCTTTTAACCAGTTTGTAATCCACGAAAGGACAACGCCTCCTATCCCATGACTTTTTAGTTTTCGTAGAAGCCTCTCATGAGGGACTTTGTCAAACGCCTTCTGAAAATCCAAATACACTACATCTACCGGTTCACTACATTCAAAGAATATAGCCAGATAAGTGCCAACAAATTCAAAAAATAAATAAATACAAGTCCAGGCCAATGGCCAAGACCCCTTACCATACCTCCAAATGATGTACAGGTTGGGGCCAGTGGACCCATGGTGCCCATCCCGAAGTCTTCTGAAATCTTGTTAAAACATGGCGACCGGTCCCCCACCTCAGCCATTCCACTTCTTATCAAATGTAAGAGTGCACATCCGCCTTCCAGTCCATCCTGAACCCCCCCAATTCTCTTCCCACCTCCCACAAGATAACCCCAACCCTCCTGCCTCTACCGGCAGCCTCTAAATTGTGGCAGCCACTGGTACTGTGGTTCAAGCAGACTGCTTCTGGTGCTCATGGCCACATCTAAGAACTTCTTTTGCTAACTCCAAATATCAGACTTAGCCAGATAAATTACCTGGCTAACTTATTGCCACCCCAAAGTGTCCCTAAATTATCCAGCCAAAGTTTACTCGGATAATAGCTTATCCAGATAAAATGTAGCTGGATTAGTGGTGGCAGTATTCAGACATTGACTTTTATCTGGATAAATCACGAGTTGCTGGATAAATGCTTTGAATATCAACCTCATGGAGCACAAAGTAATTCTACCCTGTCACTGAAGACTTCCTAAGGACATGCCCTCATCTGCACCGAACAGTTAGGGGTAGCTTTTAAGAAATTGAGCGCAGACGTCCATGTGCGTGCGCTACCCGGCGCGTACACATGGACGCCCGATTTTATGACATGCGCGCGCCGGCACGCGATCCCCCGACACAGCAGCAAATGGCTGCTGTGCTGGAGGCCTCTGGCCCCAACCCGCCCCTTTTCTGAAGCCCCGGGACTTAGACGCGTCCCAAGGCTTTACCCGCGAAGCTGAGCCTTTAAAATCTGGCCCTTAAAGTGTACGTGCAGGAAATCAGTGCCATAGGTAATGAAAAATCTCAAAACAGCATCAGTCAGCAATCCCGGGAACTCAATCCTAAGGCAGATGAGTTGCTCTAACCCTAAAGTGGGCCCTGTATGGAAGAGAACAATACATAGGGCTGCTCGCGTCCGCAGAATGCAATAATAGGAGAGGACTTTGTAAGATACGGCACATCTCTTGAAACAGAGCTGGTGTTCTGCACAGATTCAAACAGGAATAAATATGGCCAGAATGAAGTATGCGATTGAGCTCATCTCTCACCTCTCTAAAATAGAAATCTAGGTCAGCCTGAGATGGACTCTTAGACCACATTATGCCCCTCTAGCAGCAGGAAAAGCAAGGATTTCAGATTCCAGCAATGTGAAGTCCATTAATGGCTATTAATCAATTATACTTAGGAAATAGCCACTGCTATTAATTGCATCAGTAGCATGGGATCTTCTTAGTGTTTGGGTACTTGCCAGGTTCTTGTGGCCTGGTTTTTGGCCTCTGTTGGAAACAGGAAGCTGGGCTTGATGGACCCTTGGTCTGACCCAGCAGGGCAATTTCTTATGTTCTTATGTTCATATAAAAGGAGCTCACTGATGGAAACTTGAGCAAAAAACTGCCACAAATGATTTAGCCTATGCAATTTTGAAATCGCTTAACTCTTGCAGAGGCATGCATGTTTTACTAGACCAAAAGCTGCCTGAGTTGCACATGCTTGAAGACTGGACTTTTGTCCAGTCCTTAAATCTTGCCCCTAATCTCTGGAATGGAAGGGCTGAGCCAACGTTGCCACATTTTCATTTTTCCAAAACTGCAAAATATGGAACCAGAGGGAAGAGGAAAGTCCCTAATGCCGAGGCGACTCCCAACAATGAAATGACACTAGCGGTCCCCCAGAGATGTCCGTTCCGGGAAATATTTCTGGAAGTATGGCCAGCCCGGTGGTCCCAGGATGGTGCGGTATGCTTCCATTCTCTGGCCAGGTTCTGTGCCCCTGACCAGTTGTGACTGGAGATGCTCTGGAGATGGTATTCACATTCTCAATTGATGTCGCCTAGCGGCCAGACGTTCGGGCTCCATGTCACTGTATTCCAGAGGGAGCCATGGTCATGGTCTGTTGACCACAACCCCAACCAAAGGTTCGGCTATGTGAGTTGATGGGAGAGTGTGTGGTGGTGGGGAAGGTCCAGAGCACTGGGAATGAAGGCTCATGGAGCCATAGATCCAAAAAGATTGGTTCTAATTGTGCTGGAAACCCAAATGAACAGCAGGATCCTGCCAATCCAGAGCCAAAGGTATTGGAGCTTGACTGAGTCCCATTAGAGAAATTTACTATTAGCAGTGTTATCTATTGACCCCGTTAGGTGCAGCGGTTTTCCTTAAACTTCCTGCTCAGCGTCTCATTAAATCTGAGGGAGCTACCTCAGATTTTTAAACTCTTTCTTTATAAACCCAGAAAGATCACAGGGTAGTCAGTTCCCCAGTTAACATCCCGTAAGCACAGGCACACACAGATGAACTTCCCCGAATCACATGCATGCAGAATTATAAAGTTCCCAGTACCTCGCCCAGAGTTTATCATACAGAGTTATTTCATCTTTCAGCACAGAAGTCAATGTCGTAATCTGTGCAATATTATGGATTGGTTCGCACCAGTGCTCGCTCAAGGGCGGGCGCTGACCTCCATTTTTGATCCCTTGCAACTCAGGAGATTGATTGAAGGGAGGTCTAAGAGTAGAGACCATTGAGATTATTTGATTCTAGGCAAGACGGATAAGGTTTTTCTTTCTTATATATTTCCCTGTTCCTCTCCCTCTAGGTATTTTTCGGGTTGGCTAGTTTATTTGCATTGCTCATTTTTCCCTAGTATTTAGTTTTTCTGCACAGATGAAAGGAATTTTTCTTGCCAGGGTGTTTGTTCCTGTAATAATTTAAAATCTTCACAAATAAAAAAAAAATGTTATCTGTCATGTTGGCAAATAAAAATATTTCTATCTTTCATTTGGGAAAGAGAGCCAAGAGGCTTCTTTCATCTCAGGGAAGGGCAAATGAAGCTGCTTTATTAGGGATTTTAACTGGCACTCACTCTCTGGCGCAGAATACATTAATGACTTCATTGCGAAATGTATGAATGTCTTTTGTCCTGTATATTTGTCATATTCAATTGTAAGAGAAGGAGACTTGGGGTATTTCATAAAGCAAGTGTTAGGATTATGTGGACCTAATGGTAGTTCAACAGTCTTACCTGCAGTGGCCCTGAAGGAGAGGTAGATCTGGCGAGACCAACGACAAGCCGACGTACTCAGAGGAGGCGGCAGGGTAAAGCACCCTAGGCTGGTCGCAATCCAGAAGTCGGTCCGGGTATAAGGCAGGCGGCAGACAAGAGTAATCCAAAAACACCATCCCAAACAGCGACAAGAAACGAACTCCAAAAACAGCACCAGCACGAGCGAGCCTGTAGCTGAGGCAAGGACCTGTGCTGGACTGTCAGGTTAAATGCCGTAGTTTCCCGCGCAAGGCGCTGGAGGGGAGAGGAAGGGGGGCTGCCGGGAGTGACGCTGGTGAAAGAGGGAGGAGTGAGGCGGCATCGGCTTGAACGCTGCAGCGCTGCGCGGGACCACACCGGGGACATTCCCGATCGCCGGGATTGGCCGGCGATAGCGCGGGAGCACAGGGTTTGTTTCCTAACAGCAAGACAATGGCTAAAAAATTAAAAAAAAAAGAAAGTTAGTTACTGAGACTTAAAGCAGACAAGCAGCATAAGATTTAAAAGCGGGTTAAAAAAGGTGGGTCTTTTAGATGGGATTTAAACACGGCAAGAGATGGAGCATGGCGCACCAGCTCAGGAAAACTAATCCAGGCATACGGCACAGCCAGGTGGAAAGCACAAAGTCGGGAACTGGCGGTAGAGGAGAAGGGCACAGATGGGAGTGACTTGTCTGAAGAGCGGCGTGACGAGCAGGGGTGTAGAGAGAGATAAGAGAGGAGAGGTAGTGGGGTGCTGTAGGGTGAAGACATTTTGTAGATGAGAAAGAGGAGCTTGAATTGTAAGCGGGAGCGGGTAGGGAGCCAATGCAGTGACTTCAGAAGAGAGGTTAGGTGAGCATAGTGACTTTGGCGAAATATAAGTCGCGCAGCTGAGTTTAGGACAGATTGCAGTGGAGAGAGGTGGCTCGCCGGGAGACCTGTGAGGAGCAGGCTGCAATAGTCTAAGCGGGTAGAGATGAGAGAGTGGATAAGGGTTTTGGTAGTGTGTTCAGAAAGGAAGGAATAGATTTTGGCAATGTTATAAAGAAAGAAATAGCACATTTTGGCAGAGTTTTGGATATGCGTAGAGAAAGAGAGAGAGGAGTCGAAGAGGACTCCAAGGTTACGGGCTGATGGGACTCGGATGATGATTGTGTTATCCATCTAAATGGCTTACAACATATATAATATATTTAGATATACTGCTATAGTGCCGAACAGAAAATCCTGCAAAAAAGACACTTGGAATCCATATGGTTAGGTCTATTGCAGTGGTTCCCAACCCTGTCCTGGGGGACTGATTTCCAGTCACTCTCTCACAAACATACTCTCACACATGCTCACTCTCATGCACACTTCCTCTCTTGGACACACACACACACAAAAATATACAGGCTCTTACACAATCCCTCTCCTATATGCTCACTCTCTTACTCATACACACAAACTCTGGCCCTCACACACATGCACAGGCTCTCCCATTCTCACTGTCTCTCTCTCACACACACAAACTCTCTTCCCCCCACACAGGTCTCTCACACTCACAGACGCTCTCCCTCCCAACATATACACAAAGGCTTTCTCATGCTCACTAGTGCTCTCTCCCTCACACACGTTCTCTCAAACTCACTAGCACACTCCCGCTCACACACTCACAGGCTCTCTCATACTAGTGCTCTTTTCCTCAACACACACACACACAGGCTCTTTCACGCTCACTAGTGCTCGCTCTCTCTCACACCCTCACTAGTGCTTTCTCCCTCACACAAATACACAAAAGCTCTCTTACACTCACTGTCACTCTCTCCCTTATACACACACTGACAGGCTCTCTCCCCCCCCCCCCCAGCTCACACACACACAGGCTCTCTCTTCGGCAAAGCCACGGCTCTCCTTGGCTTCTTATGTGGCAGTGGGAGGAGGGGTTGTGCCCGTGGCCTTTATTTGTTGCACCACAGGAGGGAGGAGAGCTGCTGGCGGCTGCACTTCTTTGTTGTGTCGCGGGCAAGAGGAATGATACTGGCAGCTCTACTTCTTTGTTGTGCTATGGGTGGGAGGTGAGGTGCTGGCTGCCATGCTCAATCTTCGTCTATGACCGAGGTGTCAGCTGCTCTGCTGAGCCTTTTCTTGAACTTCAGCCGCAGGTGGGAGGGTTGGTATCAGCAACCAAGATTGCAGCAAGGAGAGAGAGTGTGTGTGTGTGTGTGTGTGTGAGCATATGCAGGCAACTTTCTGGAAATATAACGCCACCGTTGGCTGTGGAGTTAAATTACAGCTCCTTCAGATGGCTAGGTGAAATGCAGATGTGAATTATAGTTGCTGCACTCGATTGGAAGGTTAAAATCCAGACAATGTCTAAACATTTTAGCCCTCTGTCTGGCTTCCGGATAGTACTTTAAAATTTTGTACTGCCCAGATAAAATCCAGACAATTGACAACCATGTTGGTTCCCTGGGACCAGAATATCGTCCCAAACCCTTGCCAGGAGGCAAGGAATACAATGAATTACTTTGTTTAGAAAATATTTGTATGCTGATTTGGCTTTGAGCCAGCATTCTTGCAGTAGATAAGATGCAAGTAGAGAGAACCTGCTCTCTAATTGCTTCGTGTAATACAGGCAGGGGCGTAGCCAGAACTGAAATTTTTTATGAGGGGTCCCAAGGTTAACATAGGTGGACACTGCTTAGCTCCCTGTCCTGCCCCATCCTATGTGGGTCTTCATGGTGCTGCCTACAAAACCCTTTCATTTCTGGCAACACTCTCTGTATCTTCTGTCTTTTCGCTCTCTCATTGCCCTAGATATCTCTCTTTCCCTCCCTCTGTAGTTATGGCCCTTTCTGTATACAAGCTGCTGAAGAGCAATTATGTAAATAGCCTTGCACTGAAACCAGGCATGCCTGAACCTTTAAGATGGAGAGGGATAATTACCTGCCAGAAGTAAACAGATGTAATTGTTTATAACTCTCTTATTTATTGAAAGACACCAAAACATAGATGACGTACATTCAGAGGTGCGTTACGTATGTAACTGAGCAAAAACAGGACTTCAAAGTTGATGTTGCTGAAGATTGCAAGATCACAGGAAAACAAACGATCAACAATTAGAAAATCAGGTACATTCTAGGAATTACTGTTCAGAGCATTTCCATTGCTTATTGCGAAGAGAGGCATCTTTTCCATTATAGCAATATCATCCACCACTGAGCCAGTGGGTAAGTGTCTACCTGGGAGTCTGTCTGTGTGGGGAGACAGAACATGTGTGTGACAGATGGCATGTGAGAGAAAGCACATGTCTGATATCATGTAAGAGAGACAGTGAGAGCATGTTGGGGATTCATCCCAAGTCTCCCATACGGCAGTGCATGATGCAACCATTAGAGAAGCCACTTCCACGCCACAGAGGTGGAGGTGCAGGTGCATCAGAGCCCATGCAGGGAAGGGGCCCTGGTATGGATACTCAGGTGGAGAGGTTAGCAACAACTGCAGCAGTCCCTGCCAGCTTGGCTCATCTGCCAGCAGTGTCAAGTTGCCAGGGACTGGATTGCACTGAAATGCAGAAGAATTTGCAAAAAAATATTGTGTTATTTTGAAAAAGAAATGTGCAGAATTTTGCAGAATTTAGAAAACGTGTGCGCAGAATTTTCAATTTTTTGTTGCAGAATATTTAATTTTTTTGCGCAGAATTCCCCCAGGAGTAGCTACAGTCCAGAACTTTCTGACTGTGTGACTATAACTTTGGTTCCTTCTTCTATGTGGGGTCCTCAAGCTGTACGTTAGCTATCACGTGCCCAGGTGTGTCTCAGCTCTCGCAGGAAGATTTCTTCAGTCCTGGCCTGGCTATGTTTAAAAGAATAGAGCTGATTAAGTGGCACTGTATGTGTATATATATATATACGTACATCTATAGGTACGCTGTGGGCCTGTGGCCTGATAACCACCCCCCTCCAATATTTCATAATTAACCCTGTCACGCTGAGCCACCTCATCCCCCAAGCCCTTTGAGGGTTTAAACAAAAGCTGCAGGGTCTATAGGGTGGTCCTCCCATCTCCCCATCCCCCTCCTTCCCTGTCTCTCCCTTCCCACCGTCTGCACTCTCTGTCCATCCACAACTTCTTAGGCACAGGATACTCCTCTCGCCATGACCGAAGGAGTCGGTTAAGCAAAAATATCTGGAATGACTAGGCCGCGAATGCAAAGAAAATTAGGAGGCCCTGCAGCTGCAGAATGTATTGCTCCGAGCACTGTACAGAATGTGCTGCAATAGGCTTTTTTTTTTTTTTTATCCCCCCGTCTTTAAAAGAAATTGTTCCTGTAACAAAGAGCGTAATGAGAACAGACAGCGGCACACCATGAATCCAGGCTCCTGACAGTGTCTGTAATGAGACTGGATGGCAGTGAGGGCTTCATCCCTCCTCATTATCATCTCGACTGTGATCCCATTAGGTGGGCCTCCTCGGCTGCTGGGCCTGAAGGTGACGCGCCCGGTGCGGCTCCTTTGCATTTCTATCGACATCACGGGGCGCTGGTGTGGGCCAGGCAGCGGGAGCGCCCCCTCGGGGGGGTCCATCCTCTGACGTTCTGCAGCTCTCCCTGCCGTGCGCGGTCGGGCTAGGCCGGGAGGAGGCATTGGAGCACAGCCGGCATTTGAATCAATTGTGCTGCCTGGGCTCTTGTTCACGTCACACGGTAATAACAGGGCTATGTTAACAATGCAAGGACAGACCTTTGCTTGAAAAGTCAGGAAAGAATGCTGATATTCATTACTCTGTGAGGAGTGTTTTATTTATCACATTGCATACTTTTTTTTTTTGTCCTAGGAGCCGGTTTATTTAGGGGAGGAAGGACGGAGGAGGAGGGCGGTGTGAGCTGGTGGCCTCTTCTTGCTCCTTTGCACTTCCAGCTCAGTCGGAATCAGGACTGGGATCCAGCACCATAAGCTTTAATTTGCAATTATCTGGGGATCTTTTCCCCCTATTTTATATCTCTCCCCCACCAATATACCTAGTCATTGCAGGGACTCTCCTGGGCCGGGGGCCGTGCACCAGGGCCCCTTCCGGAACCCTGCAGCCATGGGCCCTGAATCTGGCCACTGGCTGTCAACTTTCAGCAATGACCACAACTCCCGTGCCCTCTCCCCCCACAGGGCGCTGAACCCTGCCTCCACTGCATAGAGGGCCAGTGGAAGCACTAGATGGACTTAGCCGCCGAGAGCATCACTGATCTGGGGGTGGTGACGGCTTGCCTGCTTCTTCGAGCCCATGTGGCTCGGAAGAGGAAGCGGTGTGGCGTGGGTCCGCACGGGTGGGAAGAAGGAGAGTTCATGCCACTGTCACCAGAAGTAGGAGAAAGAACAGCGCGTCCCCGCTGCAGGAAGAGGCAGCATTGGCCCCCCGGGCCCATATTGGGGTACATTTTAAAACACAGCACGCGCGCGAACAAAAGTATGCCGGATTTTATAAGATAAAGTAAAAAATACAAACATGCAGACAAAAACTGAACTGGAAACCACAAGCCAGACTATGTATGCAGTGCAACAATGGAAAATCAGAAACATTACAATTCCTCATAAAATACCAAACAATAAAATCAAGAAATGTAAATCATCAATAGAAGATAAGCACGTAGCCGCGCGTATCTTATAAAATCCGGGGTCGGCGTGCGCAAGGGGGTGCACATTTGTGCAACTTACGCACGCCGAGCCCTGCGCGCACTGCCCGTTCCGCTTCCCCCCACCTTCCCCTCCCTTCCCCTACCTAACCCACTCCCCTAGCCCTATCTAAACCCCCCCCAGCTCTGTCACACAAGTTATGCCTGCTCGAAGCAGGTGTAACTTTGTGCGCGCCGGGCCGGCTGCCGCGCCATGTTCCGGTCTGGGGGCTGGTCCGGAGGCTGCGGCCACGCTCCCGGAACACCCCCCCAGCCGAAACCACACTCGTGGAACCGTCCCTGGATGACGCTCTGACCACGTCTCGCCGCCGACACGCCCCCGATGACGCGCCATCCACGTCACGCCCCCCAACACGCCCACCCCAAGAAAGCCCCGGGACTTATGTGCGTCCCGGGGCTTTGCACGCGCCGGAAGCCTATGCAATATAGGCTTGGCGCGCGCATGGGCGTTTTAAAAGGGTTACGCGTGTATCTTATGCGCGTAACCCTTTTAAAATCCGGCCCATTGTGTTTAAGAGCAGGAGGAGGAGCATCAGCCTGGGCCCTGCCCCCTGCCCATTCCAAGAAGCAGCAGCATTAGCCCTCGTCCATGGTCCAGCAGGAGGAAGAGGAAGCAGGAGCAGGGACCTATAGGAGCAGGAGGAGCAGCATAACCCAGGCTGGTAGACACAGGAAGCAGAGGAGTATCAGCCCCCAGGCCTGAAAAAAGAAGCAGAGTCCCTTTGGCCACAGGGGACTGAAGGAGGAGGCTGCTGTTGCTGGCTTTGTATTTTCAAGGGGGCAGGGGGAGGAAGTGAGTGAGAGAGCATATCTTTGTGTGTGAGAGAGCATGACACTGTGTGTGTAAGTATGTGTGAGAGCATGTGTGTGTATGAGCATGTGTATATGTTGTGTGTGTGTGTGTGAGTGAGAGAGAGCATGTCTGTGTATATATGAGAGAGAGAGGAGAAAGTTTGTGAATAAAAAGCCCTCTCTTCTCTCCCTGCTAATCCAAGACAATCTTAGGGCATCTAGAAATGAAAAGATCCCAAGTATGGAAAATAGGGGATTTTTAAAATCCTTTTTAATTTTAAGTATTGGGTGGTGTTGTATCTGCTGTTTAGAAATATTTTACTAAGCTTTGGAAAACTTGTATACATTTTAAATTATTAAGAACATAAGAACAAGCCATACTGGGTCAGACCAAGGGTCCATCAAGCCTAGCATCCTGTTTCCAACAGTGGCCAATCCAGGCCATAAGAACCTGGCAAGTGCCCAGAAACTAAGTCTATTCCATGTTACCGTTGCTAGTAATAGCAGTGGCTATTTTCTAAGTCAACTTAATTAATAGCAGGTAATGGACTTCTCCTCCAAGAGCTTATCCAATCCTTTTTTAAACACAGCTATACTAACTGCACTAACCACATCATCTGGCAACAAATTCCAGAGTTTAATTGTGCATTGAGTGAAAAAGAACTTTCTCCAATTAGTTTTAAATGTGCCACTTGCTAACTTCATGGAGTGCCCCCTAGTCTTTCTATTATCCAAAAGAGTAAATAACCGATTCACATCTACCCGTTCTAGACCTCTCAAGATTTTAAACACCTCTATCATATCCCCCCTCAGCCATCTCTTCTCCAAGCTGAAAAGTCCTAATCTCTTTAGTCTTTCCTCATAGGGGAGCTGTTCCGTTCCCCTTATCATTTTGGTAGCCCTTCTCTGTACCTTCTCCATCGCAATTATATCTTTTTTGAGATGCGGCGACCAGAATTGTACACAGTATTCAAGGTGCGGTCTCACCATGGAGTGATACAGAGGCATTATGACATTTTCCGTTTTATTCACCATTCCCTTTCTAATAATTCCCAACATTCTGTTTGCTTTTTTGACTACCACAGCACACTGAACCAATGATTTCAATGTGTTATCCAGTATGATGCCTAGATCTCTTTCTTGGGTTGTAGCTCCTAATATGGAACCTAACATTGTGTAACTATAGCATGGGTTATTTTTCCCTATATGCATCACCTTGCACTTATCCACATTAAATTTTATCTGCCATTTTGATGCCCAATTTTCCAGGCTCACAAGATCTTCCTGCAATTTATCAAAATCTGCTTGTGATTTAACTACTCTGAACAATTTTGTATCATCTGCAAATTTATCTCACTCGTCGTATTTCTTTCCAGATCATTTATAAATATATTGAAAAGTAAGGGTCCCAATACAGATCCCCGAGGCACTCCACTGCCCACTCCCCACCACTGAGAAAATTGTCCATTTAATCCTACTATCTGTTTCCTGTCTTTTAACCAGTTTGTAATCCACCAAAGGACATCACCATCTATCCCATGACCTTTTATTTTTCCTAGAAGCCTCTCATGAGGAACTTTGTCAAACGCCTTCTGAAAATCCAAGTACACTATATCTACCGGTTCACCTTTATCCACATGTTTATTAACTCCTTCAAAAAAGTGAAGCAGATTTGTGAGGCAAGACTTGCCTTGGGTAAAGCCATGCTGACTTTGTTCCATTAAACCATGTCTTTCTATATGTTCTGTGATTTTGATGTTTAGAACACCTTCCACTATTTGTCCTGGCACTGAAGTCAGGCTAACCGGTCTGTAGTTTCTCGGATCGCCCCTGGAGCCCTTTTTAAATATTGGGGTTACATTAGCCACCCTCCAGTCTTCAGGTACAATGGATGATTTTAATGATAGGTTACAAATTTTTACTAATAGGTCTGAAATTTCATTTTTTAGTTCCTTCAGAACTCTGGGGTGTATACCATCCGGTCCAGGTGATTTACTACTCTTCAGTTTGTCAATCAGGTCTACCATATCTTCTATTGGATGCTGTTCTATTTGTCAGCTGTTTTGAAATATATATTCTTTTTATTAATATGGTTTTACTTCTATTGATGATTTACATTTCTTGATTTTAATGTTTGGTATTTTATGAGGAATTGTAATGTTTCTGTTTTTCCATTGTTGTACTGCATACATAGTCTGGCTTGTGGTTTCCAGTTCAGTTTTTGTCTGCATGTTTGTATTTTTTACTTTATGGTCACTTTATTCTACATTTGTGAGGGTCTGTTTGTGTTTTGCATGTGTGACTGAGGTCACATATTCTGCTAGCAAGTAGATTCTGTGTAAGGATGTATATCAGCTTGGCTTTTTCTGTTTTCCTAATAGGAGTGTCATGGGCAGGGTAGGCTGGGTAAGGGGATTCCCCCAACAGGAGCAGTACAGAGCTCTTTGGCAGTGTAAGGCAGTGTCTTCTGCAGGATGATTCCTCCTGCAGGGAGGACCAGCATGGATCTTATGCCTGTCCAGCCACCTCCCCCTTGAGTTGAACTTGCAGGTTTTGGTGGCTGATAGGACTTCTCGGGCTGGTCTTCTAGAGGCAGTGCACACGATCCAGGAACAGGGTACTTACTGGAACAGAGGATGCGCCAGCAAGACAGGGAAAACAAGTAGACACAGGAGAGCTGGGCCACTGGGAGACCTGGACAAGATTCAAAGCAAGAGCAGGGACGAGGATAGGCTAGGCAAGGCTTGAATGTTTACACAGGTAAATAGGTACATTGCAAGGGCAAAGCAAAACTGGAACAGAAGAGCTAGGCAAGGTTGGACAAGGAGAGGCAAGGCAGGAATAGGGTAAAACACATAAACAGGAACAAGATAAATATGCACACTGCAAGGCAGGGGAAGATGGGAACCAGGGTGCAGACAGAAAATGACCAAGAGCAGGAATACACAAAGAGGATAGGCCAGAGGGAGTCCTAAATGGGGCAAGGCAAGGAATACACCAGAAGCTAGGCCAAGGGAAGTCCTAAACACACTGACAAGAAGGGCCACGTGAGGCCCACAGGGAATTGGACAGGAGAACAGCAAGGAATATACTGACAAAGGTAGTCACTGGAGGGCCTAACCTGAGCAGAACACAACACTGGATACATGCAAACATGGTAGGCCCAAACAAGACAAGAACAGGACAAGGTGTACACAAGACACAGGCAAACAGGGACAAATGGCAAGATAAAGTAAATACAAGACAAGACAAAAACAGGCAGTAGACTAGGAGGGCCCCTGAGAGGCCCAAACAAGAACTAATGAATGAATAGGGACAAGAAGGCCTAAAGAACCCACACTGGGACCAGGATTCAAGTCCCACTGCCACTCCTTGTGACCTTGGGCAAATCACTTTACCCTCCATTGCCTCAGGTACAGACTTAGATTGTGCACCTTCTGGGGTTACAGTACCTGATTGGAATCCACTTTAAAGTGCCGAAAAGTGGAATATAAAAAAATCTTAATAGACAAGGCCGCTAAGGCCACAAAGAAACAAGGCAAGGGTGGCCAGATTAAAGAGCCAAGGTGACTCGATGACTCGGAGGCCGCTAGTGCAGGGAAAGGCAGGGTTATATTGGGCAGGGCTTGCTGAGTCATGCAGCCTTCAAGGCTGTGACCAGAGCAAGAGTGAGTGTGGCTCAGGGAGGACCTCTGCTGGCGGGGGATGGGGGATGCCTAGCAGCCAGATTCGTTACAAGGAGGTGTGTTGGTGTTGTAGGGCCTGGTGTGTTGCCTTTTCATAAGTAGAGTTGTCAGTGTTTGAGTGCTGGCAGTTTCGTTATGAAAGATTTACTGTATTGAAGGTGTAATTCAGGCTACTTGTGGTTTTCTGAGGACCAAGCCCACACCCAGCACACATTGCAATAGGCCTAATATTAATTTCAAGGGTTCTTTTTCACAGAGTTTTCTGGTTGGCACTACAGCAGCGCATGTAAATATAATATACATGTTTGTAAGGGATATTTTTACCTCAGAAGGCTGTACTTCTGAATATCATTGCCCAACATTTGCCAGCTGAAATACTTGGCAGCCTAGAGGAGCCGATTTTTATAATCTAGCTCACAGCAAACCCTCGTTATATGGAAATACTCTTAGCAGAATTTCACCATGATGAAATTTCCTGATTGGTACCTGGATCTGATATATGAATAAAATTACTGTAAGGTAGGCGTTTCAGAAGGGGAGGGTTTGGGTTTTTTGTTTTTTTTGAGAACTCTTAACTTATAGAAAGGGATTCCTGGACTTGTATATTCAGACACATTGGGGCGGATTTTAAATGCCCTGCGCGCGTAAATCTGGCTGGATTTATGCGCGCAGGGCCCTCCCGCACCGGTGCGCCTATTTTGCATAGGCTGCCGGTGCGCGCAGAGCCCCGGGACGCGCGTAAGTTCCAGGGTTTTTAAAAAGGGGCGTGTCGGGGGCGTTGGACGAATGATGCGGTGTTTCGGGGGCGTGACGCGGCGTTTTGGGGGCGGCGACGCGGGTGTGGTTTTGGCCCGGGGGCGTTCCGGAGGCGTCGCCGTGGCCTCCGGACCAGCCCCCGGGACCGGAACACGGAGCGGGGCAGCTGGCCGGCGTGCGCTGATTTACGTCTGCTTTTAGCAGGCGTAAATCATGAAACAAAGGTAAGGGTGGGTTTAGATAGGGCCGGGGGGGTGGGGGCGAAGGAAAGTTCCCTCCGAGGCTGCTCCGAAATCGGAGCGGCCTCGGAGGGAACAGGCAGCGCGCGCTGGGCTCGGCCCGTGCAGGTTGCACAAATGTGCACCCCCTTGCGCGCGCCGACCCTGGATTTTATAAGATACGCGCGTATCTTATAAAATCCAGCGTACTTTTGTTCGCGCCTGGTGCTTCTTGAAAGCAAGTCACAAATGCATTGTTAGCGCAGTCAAAAGGTATCACCTGCTACTTTTCTTTAAAATTGTCTTTCTACTTTTATCATCACCTAAACCTTTCCTGATTTCTGCAGGCAGCTCCTATCCTCAAGAGCCACAGACAGTCTGGTTTTCAGCTGATCCATACTGACTATTCATCCGATATATTGGCAAATATTTACTCTAGAAGCCTAATTAATTAAAATGTTTTGATTATCCATAAGGGCAGTCCTGTCTGCCACTTTTTAGCACTGGAACTGCCTACTCATGGTCTGATTTTTCCGTTCTGGCTCAGAAAAACTATTTTAAGCTCTTTAGTGTTAGTCTTCATATATTACACTTCAGTGACAGTGATAAATGAGAAATCCCAACTTTTTATTATCATAATTCAGAAGTTGTTCAGCCAATTAGTAGGAAGTAAGACAGAACTGTAACAAATGTTTAAGTTTAAATATTGACTTTTCTATTATATGGGAGACCTGGGTTCAGTTTGCAGATCTGGATTCTCCTCATTGGGATTTTACATTTTTTTGGGGGGTGTATGCTGTGTTTTTATATTAATGTATTTTTTGCAATATGTTGTAGAGTGTTCATATTATGTAATTATGGAAATGTATTGATGATATGTAAATTGTAATTTTATGATATATGAGAGTAGATCACTATGAGCTAAATGTAATAGCAATGAATAAATTTAAAGCAAACAATAGACAAGGAACTTGGTCTAACCACTCATTTGAAAGATATCGTACAAGGCTCAAAAGCTATTAAGAGGCCAAATTAGTGTAAGAGTGTTGCAGGTTCACTATGTGGATGTGGTAAGACAGAAAGGGCCAGTATCCTCCAGCAATTTCCCTGATGAGATTCGCCATTTCAAGACACAGAGCGGTATCCTGCAGGCTCCCTTCCTGACAGGATCTGCTACTTAAGAATACATAAAACCTCACTCACACATGCACTCATACTCTGACTAATTGCACAATAAATATTAGGGATGTGCATTTGTCACACCCATTTTGGCAGGTACGAATACACCTCGTCAGCATTCTAGTACACACAGGAAAATGGAGCATATGAGTGTATCGTATTATTAAAAATACATGCATACTCCCCGTTTCTCGTGTGTACTGGAAAGTCAGCAAGTGGATCTTCCGAATGCACAACACTAATCGGTACCATATGAACATAAGAAATGCCGTACTTTGTCAGATTAAGTGTCCATCAAGCCCGGTATCCTGTTTCCAACAGTGGCCAATCCAAGTCAGAAGTACCTGGCAAGTACCCAAACATTAGATAGATCACAAGCTACTATTGCTTATTAATTACTGTAATAGCAGTTTATGGATTTATCCTCTAGGAAGTTATCCAAACCTTTTTTAAACCCAGTAACACTAACTGCTGTAACCACATCCTCTGACAAGGAATTCCAGAGCTTAACTATGCGCTGAGTGAAAAAGAATTTTCTTTGATTTGTTTTAAATGAGCTACTTGCTAACTTCATGGAGTGCCCTGTGGTCCTTCTATTATCTGAGAGAGTAAATAACCGATTTACATTAACTTGTTCAAGTCCTTTCATGATTTTGTAGACTTCTATCATATTCCCCCTCAGTCGTTTCTCCTCCAAACTGAACAGCCCTAACTTCTTTAGCCTTTCCTCGTAGGACAGCCTTTCCATTCCCCTTATCATTTTGGTCGCCCTTCTCTGCACTTCTCTAGTACAGCTACATCCTTTTTGAGATGCAGTGAACAGAATTGCACTCAATATTCAAGGTGCGGGATAAGCAGTGCTTATTATTAATGTGAAGTTGTGCTCCAGAAAGGCAATGCAGAATACACAGATATAACAAAGTAGTTGCAATGATAATAATGTAGCATGAACACTTTTCTTATGATTAGGGCAGCTGACCTGCTTCTGTCGATGAGGATTTTCTCTTGCTGTCTGTTCCTCTGCCATCTCCCTCTTCTGCCTGTGATAGTTATACCCTTTTTGTCTGCATATCTGAAAGTGTGTTTTGAGAAACATATATAGTTTCCCTAAAACACAGTCTGGGGTGAGTATTCTCTCCCCAAAGAGCCCACACATCTGTTTACTTCTTCTGGTCTGACAGTTGTTGTACAGCCACGTGATGTGGGGTTGGTGTGAGAACATTGAGTCCAAGAAGGCTTACTTTCTAAATATTGTATATCCTTGGCCAAACTTAGGCCAATCAATTCCATTATATTACACCCCCTGAAATCGGAGAATTCATGCCAACACTTACTGGATGAAAGCTTTCTTAATCTATGTTATATCGGTGGCAGCAGTATTCAAAGTAATGTGAATAACTTGTTTCGTACATAAATGCATTAAACATTGGTCTCCTAAGCCCTAGCAAATATTGAAGACCAGGGCTACTACCATATTTGCAAAAAAGGCTGCTGCAGCTGTGATCTTCTATGCTGGAGGTTGTATACATGGTTGGCTCATCTAATTTTTGGGAGGATGCCCAATTTCTCAGCGTTCATGGTCAAGCTCTCATTGGCTCAGTTTGGTGTCAGGCCCTCTTTGCTCATCATGGCCTGGACAGGAAAAGTTCACAGTACTCTCCTGCAGGCTAATTTTAAAATGAGCTCGTGTGCGGTGATATGCCACAGTTTTAAATCGTGCGCGCGCTTGCATGGATATGTTTTAAAAGACATTTCCCGTGCATAAGTATGTGTCTAATTTTAAGGGGTTAATCAAGCAAACCTACTTCACGTGTCTTCCATAGGAATTTGCTGGCTTTTATGCGCATAGGTAAGTGGATTTTAAAACACGCTCACGCAAGGGTCATCCTAGTTTTTCCATAATAATTGCCCAATTATTATCGAGATTTTCAAGACCCTTCTGGTTCTTTGTCCTGCATGCTCCCCAGTTGACCCAGACCCTTCAACCTCTCCTGTGAGCCCTAAAATTTGAGATCTAAACTCAGATGTCTTACTCACCTGTCTCTTCCCTCTTGACATCTAGATGCCCTATGATAACATTCAGATGTCAAGATTTCCTTTGATCCAATGAGCAACGCAGGCAAAGCAATGAAAATATGTCATAATAAGGAATGTATAGCCAAGTAGAATAATTTATATATTTCAGAATTGGACAACACATTGTTGAGCTATAGAAAACCTAAGCAATGTTTCAAAATTGTGTAGCTAGTAGGTGCAATTTTAACATTCAGTTATTCTAGAAAAGCATTGAAATCCCTGCAGGGAGTGATTTGGGAATCAGGAATAATTATCTACATAGAAGTTTCTAAATTTATTTATTTAGTTATTTATTTAGAATTCTTATATACCGACATTCTTGTACAATTGACAAATCATATCGGTTTACAATCTAACAGAACAATCGCGGTTAAGGCGTTACATTAAAACAAATTGATAACTCAAAATTAAAAAACTGTTTATTAATCAGGACTACCTCTGTGGGACAAAAGAGTATGAGAGTGCATTTTCTATAGGTTAAGGAATGTGCCACAGTTGTGTCCCCCCCTTCTATTTCTGTATTTATCCATTCATTTGTTTTTAGTAATTGTTTGTTTATTTCACACCAACCCCTAGGGCAATAGGATTAAGACGGTAACTTTCAAAGCGGAGTGCGGGCACCCATGCGCGTTCCTCGGCCCGCGCCCAGGGATGGGGCTATTTTATAACAAACGCGTCTATATGCAAGCACGTTATAAACTAGCCCTGACCGCGTGCACATGTGCGCTCAGTTTTAAGTGGACCCGTGCCTGCGCGCGCAAATGCCGCTTCTACCGCATAAGTGGGGGGGGGGGGGGATTTTAAAAGGCACCCGTGCCCACACCATTTCCAGTTCGCCCAGTTACGGATAGGACTTCCCAACCCCCCTAGTTTAATAGTCTCCCTTCCCCCCCCCGTTAGCCCTGACCTTTAAAACCCCGCGGATCTCCCTAGAAGTTTTTTGTTTTACAGCTCACACCTCATCCACGGCAGAAGTAAAGTTACGCGGCAGGGGACCCCGGCACGCGCCAGTGTGCGGAATTATTTACGTACAAGTTTCATGATAAAATCCCGGAATGCCCGTGCCCCGCCCAGGCCACACCCCTTTTTGGAAACCTTTCATTTGTGCATGTACGCGTGTATACGGGTGGCTTTTTAAAAATCCTCTTGGTGCATGCCGGCCACACATCTTCGTGCATCCCCTAATTTTGGCGTGTGTCGGGCTGTTAAAATTCACCTTTAACAACGTATTCATGCAGACTTCACCTATAAGACATCATACAACCCCCCCCCCCCCCCCCCCAAGAAACAAAACGTTAAGAAAAAAAGGAAGAAGAAAATTCAAAATGAAAATACAAAATTACTTGTGAAAAATTTGACAAAATCAAAACAACAAAACAATTCTCTTTTTTTAAAACAGAGACTGGGGGGGAGGGGGACCTCAGATCCTGCAGCTTCCGTGGAAGAACAGGCAGGCAAGTTCATTTCTTTCTTTCTGTAACTTAAATTCTCACATTAAAAAGGTTAATTCAGTTTGTAAATCAAATCACAAAATCATACAGTTTAAGAAGGGGATATATCTCTCTGTTCCAGCTAAATAACTTTCATTTTCTTAGGCAGATTAAGTTCTAGTTAGTACATACAAAGAACAAAGAAAAGTACAAGCAGAAGCAAGTTTTTTTAAACTTCTACATTCCTAAGAGGTTGAGTCACAAGCAAAAGACAGCAGGGAAGATGTGAAACCAGTTAAAAAGGATAGACCAGTGCAAGTGAAGGTGCGAAGGGAGAAAAAGAAAGAGAAACTAAGTTTTTCTCTTCAGACAGAAACAAATAAAACACTGACACCACAAAAGACAATGAATATTACTTCCTATCTTCTCCACCGCCCCCTATCCTCCTGGAGCAAAGCCCTTTCAGCCAAAGTAACATACAAATTACTTTTATACGGTACCATTCAGAGAGAGAGAATTCTGACCGACATAAAACAATTATAAGAAAATAAGGCTTGCCATACTGGGTCAGACCAAGGGTCCATCAAGCCCACTATCCTGTTTCCAGCAGTGGCCAATCCAGGTCACAAGTACCTGGCAGGATCCCAAAGGGGTAGATGGATTCCAGGTTGCTTATCCCAGGGATAAGTAGTGGATTTCTGCAACTCCACCTTAATAATGGTTTATAGACCTTTCCTCCAGGAACTTGTCCAAACCATTTTTAAGCACAGCTACACTAATATCTTTCACCATGTCCTTTAGCGACAAATTCCAGAGCTGAATTATATGTTGAGTAAAAAATATTTTCTCTTAGTTTTAAAGGTATCATGTAGTAACTTCATTGTGTGTCTCTGGTCTTTGCACTTTTTGAAAGAGTAAACAACTGATTCATGTTTATTCATTCCATTCCACTCCATTCATTATTTTATAGACCTCTATCATATCTACCTCAGCCATCTCTTCTCCAAGCTGAAGAGTCCTAATCTCTTTAGCCTTTCCTCATAGGAGAATTGTTCTATCCCCTTTATCATTTTGGTTGCCCTTCTTTGTACTTTTTGTAATTTTGTTATATCTTTTTTGTGATGTGGTGACCAGAACTGCACACAATACTCAAGATGAGGTTGCACCTTGGAGCGATACAGAGGCATTATGATTTTCTCTGTTTTATTCTCCAAACCTTTCCTAATATTCCCTAGCATCTTATTTGGTTTCTTGGCTGCCGCCACACACTGAGCAGAAAATTTCAACTTATTATCAACGATGACACCTGGATCCTTTTCCTGAATGGTGACGCCTAATGTGAGACCTTGCATTGTGTAGCTATAATTTGGGTTACTCGTTCCTAAGTGCGTCAGTTTGCACTTATCTACATTACATTTCATTTGCCATTTGCATGCCCAGTCTCCCAGTTTTGCAATGTCCTCTTACAATTTCTCAAATCCTCTTGTGATTTGACAGCTTTGAATAATTTTGTGTCATTAGCAAATTTCCAGGTTATTTATAAATTATATTAAAAAGCAGTGGTCCCAGAACAGATCCCTGGGGCAGTCCACTATTCACCTTTCTCCATTGGGGAAAGTTATCATTTAGCCCTACTCTCTGTTTTCTATCTTTTAACCAGATGGAAATCTACAATAGGACACTGCCCCCCATTTTAATTTCCTAAGAAATCTCTCATGAGGGACTTTGTCAAATGTTTTCTAGAAATCTAGATTCACTATTTCAACTGGCTCACCTTTATCTACATGGTTACTTATGCCCTCAAAAAAAGTAGCAAATTGGTGAGGCAAGAGTTCCCTTGGCTAAATCCATGTTGGCTTTTCCCATTAAATTATGCCTATCTATATGTTCAATAGTTTTTTTTCTTTATGATAGTTTCTACCATTTTTCCTGGCATTGACATCAGACTCGCTGGTCTGTAATTTCCTGGATCACCCCTTGAACACTCTTTATTAAGTTTTAAATCAAATAATCCGAGACCAAGATGGTCGCCGTATGAGTAGCAGGGAGAAAGCAGTCCCTCTGATCTGCCTTTTCTTTTGGCTTTACCTCGCATGTTTCTTAAGCGATATGCCTCATTCAAAATGCAAAGCTAAACTTAAAGAAACTCTTCAGCCATCTGTTTCCTCCGATCTAATACAGCAGAGGATTGAGCGCTTTCTCTCATCTATGCCGTCAATACTGGGTGATGAGGCCACTGTGGGAGTTGACATGGAGCGGACGCCAACCCCAACCCCAGTGCACCAAGAATGCCGACTCCTCCCTGCGGATCATCTATGCCATGTTTGGATTTTATATTGCATTCTCCCTTTTAAGATAGGGAAAAGACTGATTTGTTGGGTGCAGGATTAGCGCCGCTGGATGTCTCGGAGACCGCGGTAGTTTCTACGGGGAAAGATCCTTTTATTTCTTCTGGTATAGAGACTCATGCAGCTATTTCTAAGGGGATTCCATCAGGGACACCACGTTTTAATATCCTGCAGAATGAAGGCTGTGAAGTACCAGTGGCCCCAGGTATACAATTTAATTTTAAAAAACTTGCTGTAATAACACTTGATAGTGTCTGGGATGTTTTGGTCTCCTTAAAGACAGCT
Organism: Rhinatrema bivittatum; assembly: GCF_901001135.1. Classification (NCBI taxonomy): domain Eukaryota; kingdom Metazoa; phylum Chordata; class Amphibia; order Gymnophiona; family Rhinatrematidae; genus Rhinatrema; species Rhinatrema bivittatum. The sequence goes on along the minus strand of NC_042617.1, from coordinate 34,453,220 downwards.
ATTATCTCTTTAACTCAAGTTTCATTAGACATGAATCAACGAGTATTGACTGTAGAAGGACTGGTTACCTCACAAGATCTGAAGATTAAATCTATGGAAACTAAATTCTCTTTTTATGAAAGGATCCAACAAAGATTGGTTCAGTCTGAGATCATTCATTCAAAAAAAATTGAGAACTCCTTAAGAAACCTAAATTTAAGGGTACTTAATTTTCCAGTTCTTAAACTTATATCTCCGATTGATTTCTTGAAAAGCTGTGTTCTGAATATTCTCAAGATACCATCCAACGCTATGCCCCTTATAACAACGGCCTACTATCTATCTCGGGAGGAGTCAGAATCTTCGGTAACTGCTTCTCAAGATCAACATCTTATGAATACCACGGATGTATTGGAACTTTCCCAAGAGACAGAGATTATGAAAAGAGGGACTTTGTTGGTTACTTTTGCCTTCATAAGTGAAAGGAATACCGCCCTAAGGTTTTTTCTAAGAAATAGGAATCTTACTTTTCATGGAAAACAAGTTTGGATTTATCCGGATATGACAAGAACAACACAAGAGCAACGAAAGAAATTTCTGTCTATGAGAACCAAGGTTCTTTCTCGTGGGGGGCAATATATGCTATGTTATCCAAGAAAATATTTAGTGAAATATTTAGATGTTAATTATGTGTTTTTTGAGCCGTCGCAGCTAAGGGCTTTCCTGGGCTCTCACTCCTAAGGAACACTTAAGCAGTCTCGGCCGTAATGTTGTAACGTAGGTTAAGCTCTCATTTTCGTTTTATGATTATTCATTGGAAGAATTGCTCCATTATTTCTTTCTTGGTCTCCCCAATTTCCTATAATATTTGAAGAAATGTCAATATTGTTGTTTTTTCTTCTTTCTGGAAAAGTGGCTTTACTGTATTTCTTTGACGCTCCTAATGCTGGTACTTATTAAAAAGAACATTAAAATAAATAAAATCATCCAAATAATTATCCTTGGTTACAGAAAAAAAGATTCTTTAGTCACAGTTACATAAGAAAAAGAGAAGTTTTTACATGAAAAATAAGACTAAAGATCTAAATCAGCCCACAAATGGGGAGAGATAATAAAAAGGAAATAATTACGGTAGATATCAAGACAATAAGCCTATCACTTCTAGGGACCTAAGTTGTTACACTAACTGCTGCCACTACTTATATTGAAAACCTCCTTTATTTCTCAGGAAACTGTCCAGCTGAGCTACTTCATGGAAACCATATCTATTGCCTTGATATTTAAGAATATATTTGTAAGGAAATTTCAATTGAAAAGACCCACCCAGTTCCAGTATCCTCTGCTTCCTAACAAGAAATACTTTACAATGCAATTGAGTATCTCTAGTAACACCACAAAAAATTGAGACTTTATGACCAAAATAAACTTTTTTTTATCAGATTCCTTCAGAAATTCCACTAAAAGAGTAGCTCTGTCAGTAATAACAAAATCAGAATTTTCTGAGAATCCTGTTAAATCAAAAGATTCCTCATTCTGGACTCCCACCGTTGACTTAGAGGAAGAAAACAAATAAAGGAAAAGGTTCTTTGGAGAGCCCAAGGAGTTCCTGAAAGAATCTCCCTAGCATCTCTGTAGGGGGCAGGGTTGCCAGGTTTTCATGAAAGAACAAGCACTTTTTTTCCAAAAAAACAAGCCCAAAACACGTGAAATTGAAACACCAATGTCTGTGAGTCGCATAGGTGACAAAGGAGCTTAACTTTTTGCATGTTGCAGAAGATCTGCATGATGTGCACGAATGTCACACTTACAAAATTTGCACACAGCTGACAACAGACTGAATCCATGCTTTTAATTCACGTTCCTCTTCCCATGCTTAGCAGTATCTTTTAGTTCCTTACTTTAGCTATAGTAGATCAAATCCATTTAATAGTGTAGCAGCCAATGACAGAAACAGTAGGTATGGACAGGCTCTTTTACAAAGGTGATCTGCTGCAGGGAGAAGAAATGAGAAAAAAAATTAGATGAAATTAAAAGTGATTAAAAAAACACCAGCCCCACACACTGATTCCCCCCTCCCCCACCCCCTCCGAGCACATCCCTGGCCCCCCACACACTGATTCCCCCCTCCCCCACCCCCTCCGAACACATCCCTGGCCCCCCACACACTGATTCCGCCCTCCCCCACCCCCTCCGAACACATCCCTGGCCCCCCACACACTGATTCCCCTCTCCCCACCCCTCCGAGCACATCCCTGGCCCCCCACACACTGATTCCGCCCTCCCCACCCCCTCCGAACACATCCCTGGCCCCCCACACACTGATTCCCCTCTCCCCACCCCTCCGAGCACATCCCTGGCCCCCCACACACTGATTCCGCCCTCCCCACCCCCTCCGAACACATCCCTGGCCCCCCACACGCTGATTCCCCTCTCCCCTTCCCCTCCCCCCACCCCCTCCGAGCACATCCCTGGCCCCCCACACGCTGATTCCCCTCTCCCCACCCCCTCCGAACACATCCCTGGCCCCCCACACACTGATTCCGCCCTCCCCACCCCCTCCGAACACATCCCTGGCCCCCCACACGCTGATTCCCCTCTCCCCACCCCCTCAGAGCACATCCCTGGCCCCTAAACACTCATTTCCCCCTCCCCCCTCCCTACCAGGGGCGCATTGATCTATCGGGGGATCGGGCATCCCCCGGTGGGCCGGTCTACCTTGTCACGTGGTCTCGACCGCGTGGCTCTTCCTCAGCCCTGCCTCAGCGCTTCCAGTCAGCCCCTGCCGGAGGCCAAGCCGGCAGGGGCTGAAGAAATACAAATGGAGGCCGGCGGGGGCCGAAGAAAAGAAGATCAGCCAGCGCGGGCCGAAGAAATGAAGATGGGAACCTCCCAGCCTGCCCCTGCCGGAGAAATTAAAATCGAGGCTGGTGGCGGCCGAAGAAAAGAAGATGGGCGCCTCCCAGCCAGCCTTAAGCGGGGGCTGGCTGGGCGGCGCCTATCTTCTTTTCTTCGGCCTCCGCCGGCCTCGATTTTAATTTCTTCCGTCCCCGCCGGCCTCGATTTTAATTTCTTCGGCCCCCGCCGGAGGCCAAGAGGGCCGAAGAAATTAAAACTGAGGCCGGCGGGGGCCGAAGAAGTGAACCGCCGCCGGAGACCAGCTGTTAAGCCTTGGATCGGAAGGGTGCTTCTGTGTGTATGTGAGAAAGGAACGGTGCTTTTGTGTGTGTATGTGTATGAGAATAGTTCAACTTTTGAAAAGTTGGATGAAAGATTAAATTACTGAATGTTAAGCATCCCTCTTCTAGAAAATAAAATGTAGCAAAGTGGGTAGAGACAAATACTAAAGGAAAAAAAAATTAAACTATTTAAAATGTTCATCTCAGCAAAATCACAAATTTAAGATACTGATGCCAGGTGGGTTGTTTTTCTTTTTTTAGCATAATTTAAACATGAAGACTAGAATAGTTCCAATCTTAAATGGTTCCTTCTATTTTTTTAAGCCTTTAGAAAATGTATATTTTTAAATGACTAAGACTGGAATCTTCCCATTTAAAAGGGAAATTGACTAAGGATGTCTTTCGGTTCCATATCTCCCACATGAATAATCATATGACTGATAGTTTGAAGAAAGACACTTGCTTTATTGCCTGAAAGCGCAAAACAAGAGAAGCTGTACGGTGTGGGTGGCTGTCCCTTGGGAGGACAGAACCTGAAGGAAGGGTGTCATTTCGCCTTCTGATAGGAATGTGGTTTTCTTATTTAATGGTTGGGATCATCACTTTCACTTTTAGTAAAAGTGAAAAATGCAAGTCTGAAAGCAAGGTGATTCTGTGAGTGTAATGTGTATGTGAGACAGGGAGGGTGCTTCTGTGTGTCAGTGTGTGTGTGCAAGAGATATGGAGCATGTTTTTGGCTGGCTTGTGGCTGTGAGATAGAACATGTGTGTAATTGAGAGCTTGTGTGTAAGTGAAATAGAGAGAGCATGTGTATGATTGAAAGCCTTTGTGTAAGTAAGAGAGAGCGAGAGCATTGTGTGATTTAGAGAGACTGGCCAGAGAGGTGACATGTGTATGTGTGAGACTGATTAGGGAGATGACTGGTATGTGTGTGAGTGAGAGAGAGAGAGACTGGTTGGGGAGATGATTGGTGTGTGAGAGACAGAAACCGGTCTTGAGGGTTTGACTGGTGTGCGTGTGAGTGAGAGAGAGAAGAGATTGGTTGTGGTCCCTAAGGAAGAGGACCATGAGGACAGCTTCAGCAGCTACTGCTGCTTCTGGCGTCACCTGCAAGGGAAAGGAGTAGGAGAACTGCTGGAGAGGGTAAGTAAAGGTGGCTTTTTAAGTTCATTTTTCTTGATTACCATTTTAATTATTGGGTAGTATGTGATGTCTGCTGTTTGAAATATTTTATTGGTGTTTGGTAAAGGTTTAAAAATTTGCTTGAGTCTTTAATTATTGGATATTCTATTCATCAGCTGTTTTGAAATTATTTTATTGGTATGATTTTATAATTATGAGTCATGATTTATATATCTTGATTTTATTGATTGTTTCATGAAGAAGGGTGACATTTTTGTTTTTCCATTGTTGCACTGTATAGAGTCTGGCATGATACGTTTTACAGTTTCATTTTTGTCTGCACATTTCTATTTATACTTTATGTGGCTTTATTCTGTATTTGGTGAGAGTTTGTGTTCTGCATGCAAAGACTGAGATGAAGCATTCTTTTAGCATGTGGTTTCTCTGTAGGGATCTGTAGTAGCTTGGCCTGTTCTGTTTTCCTGATAGGAGGTGTATTGATATATTAGATTCTGGTGTAATATTTGTGGTATTCTTTTTCATAGGTGGGGTTGTTATTCTTTGAGTTTTGGCAAATAGTACTGTGATACGGGAGTAGCATGCTGAAATATACGGGTGTGTACATATATATCTAAATTAAATATGTAAATTATATATGTAAATTATATAGTATATGTAATTGGGTACCCATGGGCCAGTATGGAGAAAAATCCCCCGGGCCACTATTTTCCCTCAATCCGCCCCTGCTCCCTACAAACACGTCTTCAATCCCCCCACACTCATTCTCCCCTCCCAACATACTCATTCATCCCCTCCTGATATCTGGTTGTAGCCAGCTGAGTGCTACACACCTTTCACCATTCAGGCCTACAACTGCACAGAAGCTTCTTGGTCACCCACGACGTTTGTTGCTTGCTGCAATGCCATGCTGGGTCTGCTCACGTGCTCCTGTGAATGTTTGCAGCTCCGGTTGGCTTACTGCTGCAATAGGTTAGGGTGCGCCTGCTATGGACAGGCCTCACCGGCAGCAGCAGCCAATCACTGCAACATCGGCGCACAAGTCCCGCCCACCAAGCCCAAAAATCGCAACTGGCAGGAAAAAACGCCCAATTACAAGTAACCCGCGAATCAAAAAAAAAAAATAACGCGAATGACTAGAAAAAAAACCCAATCTCGCAGGAAATAAGCGAGGTTGGCAACACTGATAGGGTGTATAATAGAACACCCGGGAAAATTCAAAAATCGCAAATTGCATCTTCTAACAAAATTTCCTAAATTTTTCAATCTTCTAAGTAGAATAAGATTATCACTCATTATATTGGTGTTCTACTCAGAAATAGACAACATTTATTTTCTAAAATTTTCAATTTCTCAGCATGATCTTGTAACTTCTGAGAATTATCACTAATAGACTTGTTCCCAACAGAGTTCAGCATACAGTCTATCCTAGATGACAAGGTTGCTTCCAACTTACTTATAGCAACCCACAAAGAATCCAGTGCTGTAGGGGCTGGCATAACTGGATGGCTAGAAGAAGGAGAGCAGCCTAATAATCCTTCAAGGGATGCCCCTCTCTGGACAATTGAAACAGAGTCCTCTTGAACTGAAAAATTGCCCAGCAAACCCATCTGGGCAGGGCTCCTAATCTTTGGTGGGTTAGGTCCATCGGGACTAAGGGAGGTCAATACCTCTGAAGGAACAGTACCATCTGGTCCAAGTTCATTGCCTAAAACACACTGGCTTGCAAACTGAAATATTTCCAGTGTGGGCTGAATTGTTCTGGGAGGCTGGGAAGATCCCAAGGGGAGGGTCCTAACAGAGCTTTTCCTCTTCTTACCCATTAGTGGAAGAAATCGGTGAAAAACTTATGGTGGAGATCAAACTGCAAAAGCGTGATAACGGGTATGCGGCTTTGGCGTACCGGCGACTGCGCACCACTGCGTGCTTCACTTTAAGCCCCAGGGAGATGATGTCACAAAAGGGAACTCCCTCTCATGGCGATTTCAGTAGAAGGATGCCTCACAGGTGAACACCGACGCTCTCTCCCGCGGCAGGCCACTGCGTACCTCACTTTAAGTCCCAGGGAGATGATATCACGAAAGGGAACTCCTCTCCCAGTGACTTGGTGGTAAATGAAGTGAAGGAGGCTCCACTTGGAAGGACACCTCACAGGTGAACACAGACCCTCTCTCCCCTTGATCCCTTTTTAAAAATTGGCATTACATTGGCAACTCTCTGTTGCAACCGTCCCTTCCCGACGGCTTCACTCCGCCTACCTTTCTTTCTTTGCACTTCCTCTCACTATGGATGGACACCTGGCTGCTGCGGCGTCTGCCTGCCGTCCTCTCCGGCGTCCCCGGACCGGCTTGGGCGCTGCCTCCCACCATGCTCCGCTGGTATCTTAGGGCGCGCGCACCGCGCGGCCCTCACTCTTATTTCCTACTTGGTGCGAACCTCAGGTGTCTCCCTGTGATGACGTCACGCTGCCTGGATATTTAAAGCCTACAATGTTTGCTAGCCTTTAAGTTAGCAAGGGGAATCTTACGGATGGGATTCGCTCTCCGTACCCATCTGCTCTGCCTCTCCAATTTTCCATTGGACTCTTAACGCTAACGGGGTACCTGCTCCTTGGGGGCCTCACTTGCTTTTCAGGTGCTATCAGGAAACTGGTACTCGCTCCTCGAGGGCCCATGTTCCCTGACTCGCTGCCTGCTCTTACCTTCTCTTCTGCCTGGAGGGATTCGCTATCTTCAACACCCGTGAGTACTACCATCTTCACCTCAGAGCTGTACCCTGGAACCAGGTACTCACTCCTCGAGGGCCTGCCTATGTTCCAGCCCTAGTGCCATCTCCTACGTGGAACCGCTGTGTGAGTACATTACCTTCAAGCCTCTCAGCTCTCAGGTACTCGCTCTTCGAGGGCCTGCTCTCCCTATCCTGGGGTTCTCCATACTGGGGCTTTGTGCATATTCCACTGTACTCATTATTCTCAGTTCTTTCCACTACAGCATTGCTACCAGAGGAGTCGCTGTTCCAGCACCTGAGGGATACTAGCCGAGCCGGGCTGCTTCTGCTGCTCACTACTGCCACCTCTGGTGGCTTCACCACATTGTCTAATAAAAGATCAGTCTCTGTGTTTGTGTGTCCTAAGCTGAGTCTGACCTGTGGCCCCTCACGGGACTTCCCCCCCGTGGGTGTGGTCAGCTGCCACGGTGTCCAAGGGTCCACCCAAACCTCACTAATTATAACATCCTCCTGTCTTCGGGTACTATAGACTATGTTAATGATAGTTTATAAATTTCCAATAGCAGGTCCGCAGTTTCATTTCTCAGTTCATTCAGCACTCTGGAATATAAGTCATCTGGTCCAGGTGATTTGCTACTCTTTAGTTTGTCAATCTGCCCTAGTACATCTTCCAGGTTCACTGAGATTTGTTTCAGTTCCTCTGAATCATCACCTTTGAATATCATTTCTAGCATGTGTATTTCTCTTACATCTTCCTCAGTGAATACTGAAGCAAATAATTTATTTAGTCTCCCTGCTATGGTTTTATCATCCCTAAGTGCCCCTTTTACCCCTTGATTGTCTAATGGTCCAACTGACCCCCTCGCATGCTTTTTATCTCAAATGTACCTGAAAAAGTTTTTATTATGAGTTTTTGCTTTCATGTCAAGCTTCTTTTCAAATTCTCTGTTTGCCTTCCTCATCTAACTTGCCAGTGCTTATGCCATTTCCTGTTTTCTTCATTCAGATCTCTTTTCCATTTCTTGAAAGATGTTCTTTTAGCTGTTATAGAAACATAGAAATGACGGCAGAAGAAGACCAAATGGCCCATCCAGTCTGCCCAGCAAGCTTCACACATTTTTTCTCTCATACTTATCTGTTTCTCTTAGCTCTTGGTTCTATTTCCCTTCCACCCCCACCTTTAATGTAGAGAACAGTGATGGAGCTGCATGCAAGTGAAATATCTAGCTTGATTAGTTAGGGGTAGTAGCCGCCGCAATAAGCAAGCTACACCCATGCTTATTTGTTTTACCCAGACTTTGTTATACAGCCCTTATCGGTTGTTTTTCTTCTCCCCTGCCAATAAGCAAGCTTCTCCCCTGCCAATAAGCAAGCTACACCCATGCTTATTTGTTTTACCCAGACTATGTTATACAGCCCTTATTGGTTGTTTTTCTTCTCCCCTGCTGTTGAAGCAGGGAGCTATGCTGGATATGCGTGAAGTATCAGTCTTCTCCCATGCTGTTGAAGCAGAGAGCCATGCTGGATATGCATCGAAAGTGAAGTATCAGGCACATTTGGTTTGGGGTAGTAACCGCCGTAACAAGCCAGCTACTCCCCGCTTTGTGAGTGAGAACCCTCTTTTCTTCTCCCCTGCCGTTGAAGCAGAGAACTATGCTGTATATGCATTGAAAGTGAAGTATCAGGCTTATTTGATTTGGGGTAGTAACCGCCGTAACAAGCCAGCTACTCACCTCTTTGTGAGTGTGAATCCTTTTTTCCACATTTCCTCTTGCTGTTGAAGCTTAGAGCGATGTTGGAGTCACAGTAAGCATGTGTATGTTTATTTAATAAGGGTATTGTCTCCAGGCAGTGGCCATCATTCTGGCGAGTCACCCACTCTTCATTGGCGGCCTCTTGACTTTATGGATCCACAGTGTTTATCCCACGCCCCTTTGAAGTCCTTCACAGTTCTGGTCTTCACCACATCCTCCGGAAGGGCATTCCAGGCATCCACCACCCTCTCCGTGAAGAAATACTTCCTGACATTGGTTCTGAATCTTCCTCCCTGGAGCTTCAAATCGTGACCCCTGGTTCTGCTGATTTTTTTCCTACGGAAAAGGTTTGTCGTTGTCTTTGGATCATTAACACCTTCAAGTATCTGAAAGTCTGTATCATATCACCTCTGCTCCTCCTTACCTCCAGGGTGTACATATTTAGATTCTTCAATCTCTCCTCGTACGTCATCCGATGAAGATCCTCCACCTTCCTGGTCGCCCTTCTCTGTACCGCCTCCATCTTGTCTTTGTCTTTTTGAAGATACGGTCTCCAGAACTGAACACAGTACTCCAGGTGAGGCCTCACCAAGGACCTGTACAAGGGAATAATCACTTCCCTTTTCTTACTCGATATTCCTCTCTCTATGCAGCCCAGCATTCTTCTGGCTTTAGCTATCGGCTTGTCACATTGTTTCGCCGACTTCAGATCATTAGACACTATCACCCCAAGGTCCCTCTCCTGCTCCGTGCACATCAGCCTTTCCCCCCCCATCGAATACAGTTCATTCGGATTTCCACTCCCCATATGCATGACTTTGCACTTCTTGGCATTGAATCTCAGCTGCCATATCTTCGACCACTCTTCCAGTTTCCTTAGATCTCGTCTCATTCTCTCCACTCCTTCCGGCGTGTCCACTCTGTTGCAGATCTTAGTGTCATCCGCAAAAAGACAAACCTTATATAGCCTCTTTATAGCCTCTTTCACCTTACCTTTTAACCATGCCAATAGTCGTTTAGACTTCCTTCCATCTAGTCAATTTAATCACATCCGTAGTTTCAGGAGGAAGAAAGAGAGCCCAGCTGGTGGAATACATTAGCAAGGAATTTCAAAGATAAGAGAGACACAGGGGCAAAAGAGAAATGATTAAGAAGAAAATCTGGAATGGCTGATAAATGTCAGAAAAACTGCATGCTGCACCAAATTTATTGCGGTTCACCGTGTGGGTGTGGTAAAACACAAAGGGCCGGTATCCCTCAGGCAACTCCCCTGGCGAGATCTGCCACTTCAAGACAAAGAGGTGTGGGGAGGCCTTAATCTTTTGCGGAAGTGCACTGGTGTCAGGGAACTCTTTGAAAGAAGAGAGTAAAAGGTTTACTGTTTGACAAACGTGTAGGATACTTTAGGATCTTTCTTTAAGTCAACTAAAACGGTCACCAGGGGCAAGTCGTATTGCTGTACTTGGAAGCATTATAGGAAAAGATGTAATTAAGGGCAAAGCAAGGTATGAGAATGCCTTTTTGATGACTGCCTATGCATTATTTACGAAGAAACTATTTTCGTAGTGCATATCTGTTGACTTGCAGATATATGGAACTGTGCTGTTTATGCAAACTGAGCTGTGTTTGGTCATGGAGATTTGATATGCACGACATTAGGGGGATGGAGAACTCTCCAAGCATTGATCATGTAATTAGTTCAGATGGCTCAGACAATACTTGTTTACCAATATTTAATATTTACTAAGCTGGGAGTTATTGGAGATGGAGGTATAGTCTAGTACAATAGCTTCCAAATCTGGTCCTCAGCACGCCCCCATCAGATCTGGTTTTCAGGTATTCTACAATAAATATTCATAATATATATTTGCCTGTATTTTAACCAAACCAGACTATCCAAAAGCCTAGAAAGAATTCTGCAACATTAGAAATGTGCATGGGAAGAGGATGGGGGATCATCATAAGAACATAAAAACATGCCATACTGGGTCAGACCAAAGGTCCATCAAGCCCAGCATCCTGTCTCCAACAGTGGCCAATCCAGGTCATAAGAACCTGGCAAGTACCCAAAAACTAAGTCTATTCCATGTTACTGTTGCTAGTAATAGCAGTAGCTATTTTCTAAGTCAATTTAATTAATAGCAGGTAATGGACTTCTCCTCCAAGAACTTATCCAATCCTTTTTTAAACACTGCTATACTAACTGCACTAACCAAAGTATGATTTTTTTCCGATAATTTTGTGTTTTTATCATCATTTCCCAAGATAACTTCCTAGCTATTAACAGTAGCTAAGATTAAAATCTTGATAATTAGTGCTACTGCTCACAGGTTCCAAACTTGTGCTAATATCTTTAAAAATAAGGGGCTGATTTTAAAAAGCATTTACATGCTTAAAATTGGGTTTTACACGTGTAAATTCATTTTACTCCTTAAGTGGGCTTTTGAAAATTGCTACAATATCTGCCATTGAATTGTCCATAGGATTTTCCCATGTCAGTGTACTTTACCACACGTAAATGGCTTTTGAAAATTGCTATATAAGAACATAAGAAATTGCCATACTGGGTCAGACCAAGGGTCAATCAAGCCCAGCATCCTGTTTCCAACAGTGGCCAATCCAGGCTACAAGTACCCAAACACTAAGTAGATGCCATTCTGCTGATGCCAGTAATAGCAATAGCAGTGGCTGGCTATTCCTAAGTCAACCTCATTAATAGCAGTTAATGGACTTCTCCTCCAAGAACTTATTCAAACCTTTTTTAAACACAGCTACAGTAATTGCACTAACCACATCCTCTAGCAGCAAATTTCAGAGTTTAATTGTGCATTGAGTGAAAAAGAATTTTCTCTGATTAATTTTAAATGTGCTACTTGCTAATTTCATGGAATGCTCCTTAGTCCTCCTATTATCCGAAAGAGTAAATAACCGATTCACATTTACCCATTCTAGACCTCTCATCATATCCCCCCTCAGTTGTCTCTTCTCCAAGCTTAACAGTTCTAACCTATTCAGCCTTTCCTCATAGGGGAGCTGTTCCATCCCCTTTATCATTTTGGTTGCCCTTCTCTGTACCTTCTCCACTGCAACTATATCTTTTTTTGAGATTCGGCAACCAGAACTGTACACAGTACTTGAGGTGTGGCATTATGACATTTTCCGTTTTATTCACCATTCCTTCCTAATAATTCCTAACATTCTGTTTGCTTTTTTGACTGCTGCAGCACACTGAGCAGACAATTTCAAAGTATTATCCACTATGACGCCTGGATCTTTTTCCTGGGAGGTAGTTCCTAATATGGAACCTAATATCGTGTAACTATAGCATGGGTTATTTTTCCCTAGGCATCACCTTGCACTTATCCACATTAAATTTAATCTGCTATTTGGATGCCCAATCTTCCAGTCTCACAAGGTCCTCCTGCAATTTATCACAATCCGCTTGTGCTTTAACTTCTCTGAATAATTTTGTATCATCTGCAAATTTGATTACCTCACTCGTATTCCTTTCTAGATCATTTATGAAAAGCACTGGTCCAAGTACAGATCCCTGAAGCAGATTCCTTTTCCACTGAGAAAATTGTCCATTTAATCCTACTCTCTGTTTCCTGTCTTTTAACCAGTTGTAATCCATGAAAGGACATCGCCTCCTATCCCATGACTTTTTACTTTCTTAGAAGCCTCTCATGAGGGACTTTGTCAAACGCCTTCTGAAAATCCAAATACACTACATCTACCGGTTCACCTTTATCCACATGTTTAGTAACGCCTTCAAAAAAGTGAAGCAGATTTGTGAGGCAAGACTTCCCTTGGGTACAATCATTTATGCACGTAACTCTTTTGAAAATTCACCTGTTCGTGTTTAATAATTTATACTTGTGTGGATTACACAATATATAAAAGTAAGTTCTGTGATGCTGGCATGCTAAGTGTCATGTTTTATTTTTTAATTTTTTATTTTCAAATTTCAGTGTTACATATTCAACATAGCATTGAACTTCAAAACAGGAAATAGGATTCATTTTTACATCAACCAGGCAATTACTTCTCATAACTGTTAATTCCTTATTCCAAAACCATAAGGGGGGTCCTTTACAAGAGCAAATTCCTATAATAATCAAAAGTTTACCATTTAGTGAAGGTGTGACAGAGTTTATAATTTTCCTATTCCAACTGTTTACTGGATTTGAGCCTCAGCCTCCTCCCGTTGGTTCCAATTGGTTTCCAGGAACCTCTCTAGATGTTCCGGTTCAATGTATACATATCTTATCCCATCTGTACGCATTATACATTTACAGGGAAATCTTACAACTATTTGTATTCCAAAAGTTCTTGCTTGGTTTGCTAGAGTTAACATTTTTTTCCTTCTTAATTGAGTTTCCTTAGCTAGGTCTGGATAGATCCATACAAAGAGGTTCTATTTACCAAAAAGAGTTTTAAGACTTTATCCCTTTCAGAAGAGAGGGTAAACTTGACCAAAAGAGTTCCTCTTTTTTCAATCTGGGTGCTAAAGGATGTCTCTAAAAGTTCTGTAGAGGCAACAAAATGAGGATTAGACTTGGAATATTCAAAAGCGCTTTTGAATATTCCAAGTCTTCAATAAAGGATTAAAATTTGACATCTTGGCTTCTAATCCTCATTTTGTTGCCTCCACGGCTTTATTAGATAGCCTTCCTTGTTGCTTTCTAAAAGTTCTGTTACATTTAATGAAGCTTCAGCGAGAGCTTGATATAGCATTCCTTCATTTTTCCAACTTATAAAATAAGCACTTGAAGTTGAAGGAAGATTCTCTGGAGTTAATAACACCTCCAGAAAATAATTCTTCAATTGTTCCTTAGGTGATACTAATTTACATTTTGGAAAATTGATAATTCTTAAATTGGTATATCTAATAGAGTTCTCTATACTTTCAACTTTTCTAGACAACATTGATTCTCCTTGAATAATAGATGTTTGAACACTTTTAATTTGTGTTATATCTTCCTCTACTTTCGCTAAAGCCACCACATGGTTAGTCACAATAGGGTTCAAATTAAACAAAGCTGTTTGCATATCCTTTATATTACTGTTTAAATTCGAAATGTTACTTTGCAATACAACTATAGCTTGCCAAATCATATCCATAGTTACATTTTGTGAATTCCCTGTTAATACAATAGGCACAGGAGTTAAGGATTGAAACAAAGAAAGTTCTTGCCTGTCGTGGTTCCCCAGGAGGGAGATGGGCTCTCTTCCTCTGGCGAGCGTTGTTCTTTCGCCAGTACATACTCTGTTTCCACTGAGTACAGATCCCACCTGCCGGGAAGGAAGCACTAAGTCTCCTTCCTCTTTTGGCATTGCCAAACCCAACCCAAGAACTTCCTCGATCGGGCTCGACTCATTAGACGCATTCCATCGCAGCGTAGAGCCTAGTTCAATGGTGGTTGCAATACTTTTAGGTGGAAAAGGTGTTGCTGGAGCCCCGGGACTTAGACTGATCTCTCCCAAAAAGGGGGATGCTTGCTCTACATCAACTCCTTTAGCGGGACACTCCAGGGTTGTTATCTCCGCCGGTGAATAAAAGCCAAAGTTGTTTGCACTGAGGAGGGTCTTGCAGGGGTCGAGGCTTCTTGCCTGACTCTACCTTTTCGTTTGGTATGTGGCATGTTTATTGTCACTCGAGGAAATATATATATAAAAAAAAACAACCCAACTCTGATGGCTTATCACTTACACTTCATATACATTCAATTTGTATTTAAAAAGGAGATTACACAGTTAGAGACTCAAAAATCCAAACTGTCAATCAAGGAGTTCAGCCTTCGCTGGCCTAAGCCGGACCAAGCCGCGCGTCCCTTACGGAGCGCGCGGCTTAGGAAGCACGTCGACGGTGTGCCGCCTGCCGCCCGATTTTATAGTGGCAGACACACCCTGATGATGTCACTCGGGCTCCACCTCTCTATCGAGCTCCACAGCTGGGCTCAAATGCTGTTCCAGGGTCTCTCTCACCTCCAAGGCCCGCCGAGGTTTGTCTCTCCGAGTGCTGGTTCCGATTTGAAAGTCCCGCTCTCTCTCTCCTCCTCGGACTCTCCCGCTAAGTGTCATGTTAAAGTTTTCAGCACTCTTAGAACAATAGGGAGATATAAGATACACATTTACTGTATATGTTCCAAGGTGGCTACAGTTTATCATTTTCTTTAGTTCAGCCATCTTTTCTGTGGGCTTTCTACATAAGGCACACTCTTTTAGACATTTTTGGTCCTATTAAGTTTAGTTTAAAATACACAATTATTTTTCTTACCTGTTGCATGCCGTGCTTGATTTGTTAATACAGATTGGTTCTAGGTGAATCTTTAAACTATAAGGTCCAGATTCACACACAGTTCAGATAGCAAAGTCATCCTAACTTTAAGGCAGCTCTTTAGCCTGACCAGACTTAGCTGACTAAGTCATCTGACTAATTCTGAATATTGGAGTTAGATGGTTAATTTGGCTGGCTAACTCAGCCTCTTCCAGTAATGCCCCCCAGAATACCTCTAACTTGGCCGGCTAAATTCTAGCCACCTAAGTTATTAGCTAGCTAGAATTTAGCCAGATATATGCCCAAGTTTTCATTTAGCCGGTTAACTTCTGGATCTCTATTTTTAAATACTAATTTCAGTAACTTTCTGTTCAATTGCCTGCTGTCACTGCGGTGTTTAAATGTTTGGAAATGCATCTTTCTAGAGGCATCACCATCATAAAGTTCTATCTTTGATGCAAAGGTTGACAACTGTAGTCCGCCAGCTGTCTCTGCACTCAGCTTTTCCCTTTGTTTCCCCCGTATTTCCAATCCTTGATCATTTTTCAGAGTTGGTTCCCCCGTCTGCTCTCTCTCTCTTGCCCTCTGTCATGGCTTTCATTGGTGCCTTAGAGTACATGACCAGTGCATCTTAGTTTCCTTTGCTCGGGTCTTCCACCAGGCTCCTTCCACCTCCCATAACTTCCTGACCCTTTCACATCACTCACACATGTAAAATACAGATAGACTTTCAATTACAGAAAAAAGAGACCGTACAGTAGAAATAGAAATATACAGACAAAATCTGAACTGGAATTGCAACAAGCCAAATTCTGTATGCACTGCAACAATGTAAAAACAGAAACATTATCATGCCTCATAAAACAAAATTAGTAAAACCATGCCAATAAAAAGAATAATTCAAAACAAATGAATAGAATAGCATTCAATAATTAAAAACTCATATAAAAATTTTCCAAACATCAATAAAATATTTCAAAACAGATACATGAAATAACACCCAACAATTAACATAAGGATTTTAAAAATTCCCCGTTATCCATACCTTGAAACTTTTGATTTCCAGATGCCCTGAAATTGTCATGGATTAGCAGGCAGAGAGTAAATGGGGTAGTTATGCACACACAAGCTCTCTCTCACTCTCCAACACACAAGCACACATGCTCTCTCTCACTCTCCCACACACAAGCACATATGCACACACGCTCTCTCACTCTCCCACGCACAAACACACACGCTTTCTCTCACTCTCCCGCACACAAGCTCTCTCACTTTCCCGCACACATATGCTCTCTCACTCACTTCCTTCTTGCCTTAGCAGGTAGCAGTAGTGTCCTCCTTCAGCCCCCGTGGCCAAGGAAACGATTTCCGGCCATGGGCATTGGACTACTTCTGGTAGGGCGTGCTCCTCCTCCTCCTGCTCAGCAGCATGGCCCCACCAAAATCAACAGTGTGGTAAGTGCTGCCTTAGTAAGGGGAAAAACAGCATGGCCTCACCAGAATCAGCAGCGGGGCCGCGCTGCTCATCTCTTACTAAGGCTGCGCCGACCACGCCGTCAGTTTCAATGGGGCCACGCTGCTTTCTCTTTTGCTGAGGACCCACCGGCTATTTTGGCACATAGCAGTGCCTTTTGGTAGCGGTGCCTATGGCGGTGCCCATATTGGCACAATACAGCTCTGATTATAACAAATAAATAGATAAAATTGTGATCCTTAGGTCTGTATGGATGTGATCCTTAATTTCTACCAGAACTGGCCCTTAACTTCTACTCAACTGATTAGTCATTTCTACCTTGTTAAGCAGTAAGGGTTGAAAAAGTAGTATTAGTATCTGATTTTTTATTATATTAAACTATTAACAGAAAAGCAAATCCCTCCACTACAAGGCATACTATAACACAACACAAAATCCTTCCAAAAAAAAACAAACAACACTCTGAACTATTGTAGTAAACCTGCCATAACTTAACGCCACTAACACCCAGGACGCACACAAAGCTTCCTATGAAAAGGCAGCACTGCATATATTACACTAGGTTTTAGAACACCTATACACCTCCTAATTAGAAAACAGAACAAGTTGGACTGCTGCAGATCCCTGCACAGAAACTAAACGCTACTAAAATACTGTACCTCGGTCACACACACAGAATACGAGCGGACCCTCATCCAATGCAAATAAAAGACCACAATGGAGAACTAGAAATATGCTGACAAAAATTGAACTGGAAACACCAAGAAATATGCCTGGGAGCTTTTGAGTTCTGGTTGCCCAGTAACACGCGCTCTCTCTCTCTCAGACACATGCACACACGCTCTCTTGCTGTATCCAACATACGCATACACACTCACACACTCTTGTTTCTCTCAAACACCCGCATGCGCACTCGCCGTGCAGGCGTCCATCTTCGCGAGCAGCTGGAGGCAGGAGAGGTCGCTTTACACTGCCAGTCCCCTCTCCCCTCCTCCCGAAGCAGGGTGCGAAAAGCAGCCTTGCTCCGGGAGGAGGGAAGAAGGGACTGGCAGTGTAAAGCGGCGAAGCGACTTACTTTTTGCAGCCCCCTCCGGACATCGGACGACCTCTCCTGCCTCCTGCTGCTCGCGAAGATGGACGCCTGCACGGCCGCTGAAGACGTGACATCACGACGTTTGGCGTCACGGCATGTGATGTCACGTCTTCAGCGGCCGTGCAGGCGTCCATCTTCGCGAGCAGCAGGAGGCAGGAGAGGTCGTCCGATGGCCGGAGGGGGCTGCAAAAAGTAAGTCGCTTCGCCGCTTTACACTGCCAGTCCCTTCTTCCCTCCTCCCGGAGCAAGGCTGCTTTTCGCACCCTGCTTTGGGAGGAGGGGAGAGGGGACTGGCACGGGGGAAGCCACGATGTCCAGAGGGGGCTGCAAAAGTAAGTTGCCGAGTGTAGGACTGCCTGTCCTCTCCCCTCTCTCTTGCAACTTTTTTTTTCACTTTTTTTTTTGCTTCGGGAGGAGAGGACTGGGGCTGCCCCGGAGACCAGCATCCATGGACGCGGCCAGGGCAGGTGAGCAGGGGCTGGGGGAAAGCTTGCCGCCTACCCTTACCCCTGCCTCTAACGCAGGGGTAGGGATAGGCGGTAAGTTAGCAGGTTAAACGCGCGGCAAACAGCAGGGTAAAGTAGCGATAGTTGGGGTGCGCGTTACTGGATGCTAGGGAATAGCTAATTCGCTCGTTTGCATGCAATATACATGCCGCATGCGGACGGGGTTGCCCGGGGATTTTAGGATGCGGTAAGGGTAGGTTAAAGGGGGTTGTGGATCGCAGGAAGGGCTAACGCGGCCGGAAAGTGAGTAGAACGCGGGTTAGGAGCGGGGTAAACGCGGCCCCACTTTACTGGATAGACCTGTCTGAAAGCAGAGAGAAGGGCAGGATCAGATGGATCCTGATCTGTGTTTCTCAAGTACTGGGGCGTAGATTAACTGGTGAATGTTAACACATCCAATCGTTTGTTTCAGGCAGAATATCCATAGTTTACAACTTAAATGTCGGAATTCTTATAAATACAATTATAGAACTGAACTTTCCTGGTGTACACATTCATCTGCTGCATCTCAGAATTTCTGCACTGTGAGCTTTTAAAAGGGCAAAATTAACTAGACTAATTAACGATCTGGGAAAATGCAGAAATAGTTTGGTATGAAATGCAATGTTCACTGTGGTCTTTTGCAATTAATTTTTGCTTTCTCAACCCCTGGAGCAGCTCTGACCTGCACGGGCTCCCTACTTCCTTACCTCACTTGTTTTTAGCCTGAAGAGCAGGCCAATGTATATTTTACTCAAATAGTGGGTGGAGTTGGGTGGGGGTGAAAGCACATGCAGGGATTTTATTTTCACTTGCCTTGTCCATGCTGGCTGCATTTTAAAATGAGCACGTGGGACTGCAAGCTTGGCGGGGGAATATGAAAATCGTATTCTAGTGTTGTAAAATGATTGCACAGGGCACCGCTCAGTAGGGGGCACCACCTCTCCCTCATGATGCAGCTATGAGGAAGAGCTGCCTTCTCTCCTGAAGAGCTCGAGACCTCTGGGCTGAAGAAGAGCTGCTTCTCCTGCCAGTTCCCTTTCCTCAGGGTCATCTGTGGGGAGGAAGTTATTGTGGTAATTTCTCTGCCCCTGGCAGCACTGTTTCAGCCCGATGCGCGATGCCAGGAGGAGTGTGGAAAGTTAATTTTAGACAGCTAGTTAGATCTCCGGAAGACTTTGTACCGCGAATAGACAGCTACGGATCAGAACAGGTTCCAATGTTTGAGTATGAATCAATATATTGCATGGGATTTGAGTGCTGGGATTGTACAAAGGCAGGACACTTATCACCATTTGTTCCCGAGACATTCTGGCAACAATGAGCTGATAAAGAGCTGGGGTGGCCCCAAGGAACATCTGGTATCTCTGGGGACATCAAAGACTGAGACCTTTGGTATTTCTTTATCACCTGGGAAGATCAAATGCTAAAGCCTAGAACCCATACCAATGAGCTGATAATAAGTTAAACAATTGATGTCTTTTGCCAAATGGGAGATCAAAGAACTGGAACTGAAATACCTTCCTGGGTAAAAGGGCAAAGTGAAGCCCCTAACTTGCAGAGAGGGGGATATGAAGCATAGCATTTGCTTATTTTAGTTGGATGAGTTGAGAAGAAGACAGAGCAATTCGTTCTTTCAGAGTCCCCGGATCCGCTTCCTCCAGATTTCCTATGAACGCAGGCTTATACAGAGAAAGGAAGGCCTACTAGGGAGGTGTTCAGGTCCATTATTCTTTGATGAATATTCTTCTCTTTATTTCCGTCTGTCTCCTATTTACCTGCATTGCGTTATGTACAGGTTACTGTGATACTGTGTTCAATGTTGATATTACTATGTTGATTTATTATCCTTATATTCACAACTTTTAGAAAGTAAGTTTTGCTTTGCCAGATTGATCTAATATAAAATATACCCCCACACGACCACCGTGCACATTGGCATCACTACAGGATTATATTCATATTATGTCACTGTAACACAACATTGGGGATGGGATTAGCAACTGACTGTTTTCCAGAGTGTTAGAGATAAATTCAGAAAGTGACAAAAAGAATTTGTGTCCTTTTTGCTGTTAATGCTGGGATCATGTGTAAGTCTAGCACTACTCCCGCTGCCTGGACTAGTTTGCAACAGTTTAATGTTCCAGCACAGTTACTGAACCAGATAGACACTGCAGATTTAAGGGGCCTTGTAGCTTTAGGACAAAATTCTGACTTGATTTCAGAGATTGTTAACTGTCTTTTCCAGAGAAGGGTGGCAAATGTCAGGAACTGTTTGCTTTTGTCAGTGAAGAACTGCTGTCTGCCCAATTCCCGGAGCAAGGAATGGCTTCAGATCCAGGAATCAGGGCACAGTCTCCATTTACACTTGTAGTAGACTTGCATTGTGTAGGGATTCAGAATTGGGTCATGGGAGGAACACGGGAGCTCCTCTATTGGGGATATTGACAATTCGGTTGCTGGAGCAGCAATTACTAGTGTTAAAAGTTTTAAAACTTGGGAGTTAAGGGGTTAACAGCAGAGAGAGAGAAAAGAGGGCAAGTGGGGGATGCAGGAAGGTGTTTCTCATAGCAAATTCAATCTGAGGAGAAAACTCCTGTATATGAATTGATCTTTCAGTTTAAAAGTTATAAACAGACTGATAGGGAATGAAAGATATTTGCAGAAAATGAACTTGATTTAGCAAGAATGTTCAATTTTGTTTGCAGTAAAGTAAAATGTATACCTCCCACTGGGGCAGTGGGGAGACACCTCCTGATAGGGAACAGGAGGTAACTGCCCCCAGGGGGCGGAGCACTGGAGGAGACAGAGGCTAAGATGAGCTTCACCACTGGAAGTCCGAGGTCCCCCGGGAGGAGCCCGTAGGGACCCGGGCCACTTGGACTTAGGTGGGCCTCGCAGGGTCTCCTGGGAGAGTAGAAGTCCGGCGTGCCCACAGACACAGGGAGAGCGCGATCGGGTTCAAGACTAGAGACTAGAGGTCTGTTGGAGCAAGGAGAACCAGAATAGCGTAGGTGATGACAAGGCGAGGAACAGAGCCAGAATCTAAGGACGAAGTCAGGTGAGCAAAGGTCAGAATCCAGAAGTCAGTCCGCAGGATGGTCAACAAAGCAGAGGTCAGACGAGGTCACAGGCAGGCCGAGGTTGGGAGGCAGGCAGGCAGGCGAGCAGGTCGAGGCACAAGCTGAGGTATAGAGGCAGGCAGGCAGGTCAAGGAACAAGCTGAGGTAAGTACCAGTAAGACAGTCTGGAGGTACTACCTGGGGAGACGTACAGACGAACACAGGAACAGGACGAGCAGGAACTAGGATGCAGGAACAGGACTGGAACAGAAGGATCCTGGAATGAGACTTGGAACAAGACAAGAGCAGGAACAAACGCAGAGGCAATCTAGCATACAAGCCGACCCGATTGCCAAGGCAAGGAAGCACAGACAGGGACTTCCTTATATCAGGGGATCAATCAGGGCGCGCCACAGAGCTAAGACCCACCCTTGGCCCTACAAGAGGCCGGGTGGTCCACGCGTGCGTAGCGCTGTGGCCAACATCACCGAGGACGCCGAGCCTCAGCATGAGGCCTGACACGCAGTGGAAGACCCGGCGACCACTGCCGCGGGATGCCGGGGCCTAGAAGAACTGGCAACTACCGCTAGGGAGGCCGACCCAGGACCTGCCATGGAACCATGAAGGTGATCGGGCCTTGCTCTCTGATTCACTTCCTTTTTCATTTCGGCACCAGGCAGATGTGCAGTGTAGTCTTTTTTTGTCTGATAGCGAAGATCCTGCTACAAGAAAGGGGAGGCGAGATTAAAAGAAAACTCTTCTGGTCCTGAATCAACAAACTGGAACGCCTGTCACGAGACTAAATGTGTTCATAAGTTTTTATTTTTTATCCCTATTCTATGTAATGAAATATTATAGATGCTTATTTAGGGGAAAAAAATCTGTATGGCAGAATGAATTAAAACTTGCCGTTAGTTTCCGAGTGCCTTGCTCTTTGAACAAAGCAGATGTTTGTAGCTGTTTATACAGAGATCTGATATAAAGGATGAGATAAGCTTCCTTCTTATCTTATTGCTTTTTGCTTCAAAAATTATAGAGAGGGATTTCCTCTCCTGTCGTATAGTTTCTTTTACTTAATTTGAATTTTTATTTCATATCAGGTATTAACTTCATACACATGCATCTGACTTAATGATAGGGGTGCAAAGGTTTTGCTTCGAGAACGCTGTCTTGAAAGAAGTGCACACACTAGGACCGGCTGGAGGGAAGCACAGAAAGACCCCTTCAACCTTTCACTTTTGGACTGCAGTACTCAGAATTTGTGCCCTAGCCCTGTCCTCATGTTTTCTTCTTTTTGTTTTATGAAGCACCTTATCTCTATCTGAAATGTAATAACTGACTATCATGATGAAATATTTTTATGATGATTCCTAGTTACATATGTACTTTGCAGATGCCACTGTTTTGTTGCTCACATACATGATAAAGTCTGAATTGATGTGATTTTATTAGTTCTTAATTGCTATCCTCTGTGTCCCTGGTATGAGCTGTCCGTATGTTCTCACAACATTCAGAGAGTACTTTTTCTTTGTAGGAAAGAATTAGGATAGATTTTGGAAACGGAGGTTTGCTTTGTTTTTCACCTCTTGTATCACTGGTGGGTGGGGAGTATAGGCCACACCTGAGTTTAACTGTTCCAGATACCTAAAAATAATTAGCAAGCTCTACTACAGCGCCAGTGGGAGACCGGAGGCCATACTTCATCGCAGGGTGGAAAAACACCCAAATCACCTGTGGAGTGTTGTCATGCAGGCCACACTGAGCCTGACATTGAACACACAATGAAAGCCGGCCTAGGTACTCTGACAAGCGGGTGGCCCCCAAAATCATGTAACAACTACCTGAATGAGATCGCAACGGATGACAGAAGATACTGTGGACGCTCCTGGCAGATTTAGAGGTACGCTGTGCTATTTTAAATTGGCCAGTTTCTGGGTCAATTAATTCCAGGTGTACTTAGATGGGGTTTAGGTAATAATTGATTAGGTCATATGACCAATTACACAGAGAGATCAATAGACTAATAACCTGTGCTTTTCCTCTTTGGTTAAGGTATTTTGTACATTGCAGACAGACATTGTTAGATCTGCTTGTCTATAATCAGAATGAATTCACAAGCCCTGACCAAGTAGACATGCAAAAGACCTTCTATTCTGCATATCCTTGTTTCATCTCTACCTTTAGGAACATTCTATAGAAAATGCTTCATTGATTGCTTTAAAATTTTGATATTGCATTTTATATGCTTAGAATTGGAATCATTCAAAAATATCACAAGATATGATAATTAAGGTAACATGCCATGCAAACATATAGTAGGTGTGAAATAATTTAACCCTTGGGATATTATTGGCTTTTCTTAATTACACCATCTCATGTTTGGTATGTCATAGAATGTCCTATACCTCTCGCTCTAATGGCTAATTGTACACATAATAATTTCCTGTCAAGGAGATATAAATTTAACTTCCTTTCCCTTTTGAATGAACTGAAAATGTGTGCTTGTCTGTACATTTCCTTTCTCGGTGCTTATTTACAGATTTGTAATGAGAAATGCGTTCTCTTTAAAATCATGGAAAAGATGGGCTTCAGCAGTAAACCGTTATGATGGTGAAACCGAATGACAGTATATAAAACTCGATAAATAAATAAACTTCATCAATTGGTTGCATAAATTATATGCACTCCGACTGCTTATATAAAAGTCAAGGGGGGGGCTACTCTAATATTTTTCAAGTGGGAAGGGGTTGTCCTCTTTCGCCTCAACTCTTTGCTATTTTTTTTTTTTTTTTTTTAGAATTACTAGGGAAAACATGGAGGTGAAGGGATTTCAGATTGGTGATTCCTCATATAAACTATCACTTTTTGTATACGACATCCTATTCATTTTAACTGATCCTAGAATACTTTGGCAAAGGTAGTAGGGGAGTTAGGGAAGTTTAGCAATGTATCAGGTTTCAAAATTGTTGCGCTGGAGGTGGACCCTTGGCCCGGGGTGAGGTTGACGCTACCCGCAGGGCAAGCCCTCTGGGTCCCCACCGTCGGAAGGCGGAGCTGGCTGAACGACGGAGGCCGGCAGGAGCTTCGCCAATACCAGCCCTCGTTCCCCGCAGGTTGAGCCCTTGGGTACCGGGGCTGGCTAGTCTTAGGTGGGCCTCCATCCAAGGACTCCTTGGGTACGATGATGGGTTCAGCCAGGGACCAGCAAGTGGCAGCAGGGAGGACGAGTCCACACGAGGCAGAGATCCGGAGACCCAGGCGCCAATGGAGTACGGGAGGCAAGACAGGGGGGCCGTCCGAATAGTAGCAGGCCGAAGCCTGTGAAGCGAAGTCCAGAGTAGAGGGCTGTGGTAAGACAGGCGGTCAAACGAGCAATGGTGAAACCAGGAGACAGTCCAAGAATGGTCAGGTGAAGCAGGGGTCAAGCCAGAAGTCAATCTGAGATGATAGGGTGCGAGGACCAGGTACAGGAGCAGGAACCAGGAGACGTAGACAGGATCAGGTACAAGCAACGAGCACACAAATGTGGAGACCTGTTTGCCAAGGCAAGGAAGCAGCTGGCTAGGCCCGCGGCTTTATATACCAGGACCCAGTCATGTCATCATCCGGGGCCGCGGCCTCTTTAAAAACCAGAGGGGCGTGCACGCGCCTAGAGGGCGGCGTCTCCCGCGTGGAACCAAAGGAGTCTGCGGAGGAGCCGGGGATGGCAGAGGAAAGCTTGGGTGCGCAGGTGGCTGCCTACTGCCGCGAGGGAGGTCGAACCAGGAGCAGGAGCTGGAAGTTGGTGGGTAAGTGAGTCCCGTATGTGGGGCCTGCCGTGGGTGGCACACGCAACAAAAATAAATTGAGACAAGTCGGAATTTTGAATCTTACTATGCCCATCGATTTGATAGATGATATTAAATTTAGATTTCCATTTAATTGTGCTACACGTATGATAAATATTTGGGGATACTTCTAGGCAATAAGGAGGAAGATCTATTTTCATTGTACTATTTGTCGTTACTGGATAAGATCAAGACAGATTTACTTAAGTGGGAGAGATCCCACCTTTTCCTTGGTTGGTTCGAATTGTGGTGATCAGGATAAATGTCTTGCCTCGATTGGGATATCTATTCCAAACTTTGCCCATTAAGATCTCCACTCTAAGGTTTAAACTATAGCAATGGCATGTTTTCAATTATATTTGGAAGCATAGACCTCCAAGAATAAAGAGAAGTGTAATATATCAACCAAAATTGAGAGGTGGCTTAAATGTTCCTAACTTTATGTGGTATCATGTTGCGGCCCCAGTTTAGGCCAATAATAGATTGGTGTGCTGCAACAGTAAGGTTAACAAGCATTGGGTTTTGATGGAACAGTTTTGTGCTGGAGACCTGCCATTAGATGGAAGGTTTTGGCAACCCAAGGAGCACATGGTGCACTTGTCTAGCCTTGTCACCATTGTATGCTCAAACCCATTAAATATTCGGAATCAGTGGCATAAGCATTTAATAGTGAAAGAGAAGTTATTTTTATTCCACAGAACTATTCCATAATAACCAATTTTAAACCTTATTCCTCCTTGCATTCCTTTCAGAGATGGAGAGATTGTGGGATTGTGCAGTGGGAACATATGTGGAATGCAAACCGGTTGATAAGTTTTTACCATGTTGGTAATTTGTAAATAGGAAGAGTACCTTGCCTATTTACAAATTACTCACTTCTTATAATCTGTGAATATTCCAATCTCAGATGTCCAAGGGGAAGCCTTATTTTGAATACCTGTGCCAAACTGCAGATCGAGCTAGAGGTACTATATGAAAAATATATGTGCTTGTAAACCAGTCTTTTTATGATAGATCATCTCATATAGAATCATGAGAGAGAGACTTGGGTGAGACCTTTTATAAGGAGGAATGGAACCAGTCGATTCCTTTTTACAGGTAAAACCTCGATATCCGTTAACGCTTAAGGAGAATAGTGTATAAAGTACTGCTGCGATGTGCTTGACCCCAGAGAGACTGTCAAAGTTATTTCCAAATGTGAACGATGATTGCTGGAGGGGATGTGGCCTGAAAGGTTCATTTTGCCGTATTTGGTGGGAATGTGTTATAATTAAGACATTTTGGGAAGAGGTGCTAATATTAGCCTTGGAACTGACTGGAGTTTCAGTAAATTGGACCCTGAGTCTTTTCTATTGAATATTCCAGATGTAAACCCCCGATAAATATACTCAGCTTCTTTTTCAGCAAATATACTTAGCAGCCCTCCGTGAATAGTTTTTTCTTGGAACAGTTACTGCTCCACCCCTTGAGAAAGTGGTTATGAGATTGGACACTGTGTGCAGATTAAGCTACCTAACTGCTTTGAAAAGACATAGGCTGTGTAAATTTGAACAAATATGGGATACATAGAAATGACGGCAGAAAAAGACCAAATGGCCCATCTAGCCTGCCCAGCAAGCTCCCACACTTATTTTCCTAAACTTATCTGTTTTACTGGCCACCAAGTTCAGGGCCCGTGTTGGTAATTGTTTGATTCGAATTTCCTGCCACCCCCTGCCGTTGATGCAGGGATAAATACGCTTAATGTATGCCCAATTTATTTTGCCTGTAACTATCTTTTGAGGTTATCTTATGCTTCTAATTTTACTTGCATGTCTATTTTGTTAACACCATCCAGATGTTGGTCTAGGGGGAGTTGGGGTGACTGGAGGGATAGGGATAGGGAAGGGGGGGATTATTGCTAATTTTGAGAGTTTTGAGAATCTTTAATTGTAGGTTTACGTTATTATGAACAAACCTATAATGTAACCTTGAACTTATAATGTAACTATGCACCACCTTATATTATGTATGCTTCTTATTGCCTTTGTGGTTTTGCCTGGTGGACTTTATTTATTTTATTTAAATGTTTTATATACCATAATTCCATATGAGAATCACTAGTTCAGAACGGTTCATATACATTCATAAATAAAATGAGTGTACTTATTGTTTGTGCGTTTATAAAAGTCTCAATAAACCTGTTATTTGAAAAAAAAAAGTGCCAGGGCCTCCAGCGCTGCTCTCCTACCACCGCTGCCTGCTGGTTGGGCCACAGGGAGAGGAATGCAAAATGAAGGAGATTGGAAGGTGGAGGAGGGTGGGGTTGAAAATGAAGAGGGGAGGGGAGAGGATGGAAGGTGGGAGGGTTAGAATGTAAGGGAGGAGAGAGAAAGGGGAATGGTGGAAGGTTGGAGGATTGGAGGCGGTGGGCGGTGGCACAAATGAAGTTGGTTTATTTCATAGGGTGGGGGCCGAAAATTTCCATTTTAGCAAAGGGCACTGGTGAGGCTCGAGCTAGCCCCGATTACATGAACTTAAGGTGACCCAAGAATTCTAACAAAGAGAAAATACAGTTAGTGTGGCAGGTTTCTGCACAGTACAAACACTCCTGGCACTGAAATACAAAGTTACATCATTGGTCATGTTGAAAAAAAGATCTGAGGTCCATCAAGTTCATCCTCTTTGTGTGGTAATCCAAGTTAGTGAAAGCCAACTTTGCAGCGGTGAAAAACCTAGTATGTCAGTGAGCTAAGTCCCCAGGTCATGAGTTTACTTTCATTGTCTTACCCACAATACATTTATTCCTCTTAAAAAACATAAATGTATCCAATTTACTTTTGAAGTTATTTAAGGTCCTGTGTACTAAGGAATGTTGACTTAACGCCCGCGTTAGACGCATGTCAATGAGGGCATTAGCTAATGTCAATGTCCATGTTAATGCATGCATATTAGCATTGCTGCCGGTTTTCTGATGGCAATGCTAACGGGCATGGAAATAGAGGGGATGAAAAGCATTACAAGGGGCTAACGTAAAGGGTTAATGCCTAAAATGGATAACCTGAGCCACTTAAGGCAGGAAAGTTAATCTGCACCACCGACCTGGAAACATGGCTTTGAAGCCCACAGTCATAAAGACTGGCCTCCCCTCAGCCCACCCGCGTCCCTTACACGCCCCCCCCCCCCAAAAAAAAAAGAAAGAAGGACAGGTTCCTCCAGGCCCCTCTTCAAATGACCTCTCTACCTCCAGGCCCATCCCTTGGACCCCATCCATGGCCTCCAAGTTATCCATGAAGCCTTAATGAAGAAAGAAATCCAAAATGTCACCGTTGACGCTATGACTCAACACCAAGCACATGCAGGCCAGATTGGCAGTGGCACCATTTTGATTTGGCGCCATTACTGGCAGGAGGGAATATGGCTTCCTCCAGCCAGCGAAGATTCAGGGGCAACTTGGAGGCCATGATTAGGAGTCCAGAGTCCTATCTATTTTTTCTTTTTTTTTTTCAGGGGGTCCAGGGTCCCTTCTTCTTGTTCTGGTGAGGGATCAGTTTGGGGGTCGGGAGGGGGGTGAAGTTTCCCCACACTAACCAGCCCTTTCTCGTTGAGTTACTTAGCACGGGGAAACCTAATATGCAGAGCGCGGCAGGTTTACCATGGCCACACTGTCTTCAGCATGGCCAGGGGCAACGCTATTGCATCCTTCACATCTTTAGTTGGTGCGCTAGACGTGTTTAAATGCCAACCTACTGCTGGCATTTAAAACTGGCAGGTAACTCGCATACTGTGCCGGTTTTTAATGCCGGTTATCCCGTAAGCCCCCTTTCAGTCAAGCTTGTGCTCCTTTCCTTCTCCCCTTAAGAGGATTTCATTCCCCCCTCCCCCCACAACAAATAGGGGCCTAGAGGACAATTCCAACAAAATGTAAATTGTTTTACCAGGACGGTGCAGGAAAAAATAGGTCAATGGGCTTTGTGGTGATGCTTTGTTTCTTGCCTCTTTTTAGCTGGTGCTGCCAGAGTATTCCATCCACAGCCTTTTCTGTATAATGTTTCTGTGCGCGGAAGAATGGCTGACGCTGGGGCTGAACGTGCCGTGCTTTTCTACCATTTATGGAGGTGAGTCTCTCTCTCATGATCGTTTTCGTTGGTGACCTGCTTGGCCTTTATGGACTTTTCCAGCAGATAAGCTGCCTGTTCGGAGCCCCGTGCAGCATCGATCACATCAAAGGGCTTGAGCCGAGCCAGCCGAGAGTGAAAGAATAGGAAACTTTTTAGCAGGGTGGCCAAGGATGGACAAATTATATCTTATTTATTTTGGGGTCGGTTTTAAAAGGAGCCACGCGCGCATCCATGTGCACGCGGTTCCCTATCCCCCGCACACGCGCGTGTGGATTTTAAAATCCGGCGCCGCGCACGTTATAAAATCGCCGTGTCCGTGCGTGCGCGCCGGATTTTAAAATCCACACGCGCGTGTGCGGGGGGGATAGGGGGTGAATTTTCGGGAAATCCACGCGGCGACGCAATCGGGCCCCCCCCAGTTCCCCTCCCAGTCCGCTCCAATTAAGGGAAGCGGGCTGGGAGGGAACTTCCCTACCCCCCTGCCTAACCTTTCTTCCCTTTCCCCTCTCCTCCCTGCCCCCTAACCCCTACCTACCTACCCCACATTTTTTTATTTCATCACTTACTGCTCCTCCATACCAGAAGTAGTTTCTGCGTACCAGCCCGCTGCCGGCACGCCTCTTCCCCCCCCCCCGGCCCGCCCATTTTTCAGGGCGCAGCACTGGTGTGCGTACAGCGGTTTACGTGCGTGGCCGGGCCTGTTTTAAAATGAGCGCAGCGCGCACAAGGCCCAGCCACCTGCATAATCCCCGGTTTAAGGCCTTCGAAAATCCAGGCTTGATTGATTAATGTATTTTGACCCAGCAGCTCCGTAATGCTCCTTTTGTTTCCAACTCGCTCAGAACCAGAGCTGGAAACTGGTGCCAGGCCCCTTCATGTGTCTATCCCTTCTCAGTTTATTTTAGTCCAGCCCTTGCAGGGGGCCATGCATGCAGCAGGGCTTCCTCCTTGACCCCTGCAATCGGGGGTGTTAAATCCGGCCACCAGGTGTCGCTACCGCATTATGAGCATAAGCTCCCTCCCCGCCAGGGTCTGTGAACGCTGCCCCTGCAACCATCCCCAGCCCCGGCCAACCCGGGGAACGGAAGACCAGGGCTGGGAATCGGAACCAAAGCTCCTCTGGGCTGACCCAAGCAAACTGTATTTTAACGACTGATTCCCAGAGTGGCAATCAGGCTAATCCAGAGCACTCTTTTAATTCTCCTTCAGGTATTTCCATTGCCCGGCAGATAGTTCGGAATTAGCATATGACCCACCGGTGGTGATGAATGCGGCTACTTTAAGCTACTGTCAGAAGGAGGCCTGGTGCAAGCTTGCTTTCTATCTCCTCTCCTTCTTCTATTACCTTTATTGGTACGTGATTGCCTCTCATATGCATGCAGAAATGTTTGCGGTATTTAATAGTCTAAAAACAATGGCACACTGGTTTCATTAGTTTCTTGGTTACCCAATTAGGTGAATTTTGAATAAGTGTATAATGGGGGAAAAAAGAGATTTATGTACAGTGCAGCAGAATCAACAAATGTATGGTCATGACCTCGCAGGCCACATGGGATCGTAACCTACTGGTTTTCTATATGGGTTGCTGCTCCAGCTACAGGGAGAGGTGGGGAGGCTGACAGGAGGCGCTCCGGCTGCCGCTGGGAGGCGATGGACAGGTAGGGGGGAGGCTGACAGGAGGCTTGGGCTGCACGAGAAGCAGGAAGACAATGGCCTAGCAAGGGGAGAGGGTGGACAGGCAGCTCAGGCCGGGAGAGGGAGAGTTGGACAGAAAGATTGAGATTGCTGGGTGGGAAGGAGAGTGGACTTTTTTTTTATTTTCCCAAGGATCTTCTCTCCTAACATTGGGATTGATATCACTCTGAAACATTTTTTTAAATACTGAAGGTGTGAGCTAATGGTATGCGAATACAATCAGGAGTTAAACCTGAACATGTTCATAAGGAAAATACTTAGCATGCGTATAATATGATTTGTGCATGTCTTCAGGTTATAAGTGCAAAAAGCATTTTTTGTATGCATAAATCAATTTTTCTGCACATCAAATCCTGACTATAGGGCCTGGCATTGGAATTTGGGCTTCCATCCATAGACTAACATTAGCCCTGGAAACTTTACTCTCCCTCAGACTGGGAGTCAAGTTTCCAGCAGTAGGAGACCACCAGCAAGCCGATGCAATAGGATGCCTAACAATAACTTGAGACTTGGGGAACGGCACGGACATCATCAAGAAGCCGGGGTGACAGGAGGGTGCAGTTCTGTGCACTGAGAGCAGCTGCTGTTGCTTATGTGTTATCACAGCCCTTAAACCTGGGTTGGGGTTGGCAGAGGAGAAAGAAGAGGGAGGACTGGACTGGTGCAGGGGTAGGAAGGAATAGAGAGGAATGGAGGAGGGGGGGGGGGGGGGAAAAGGGATGGGGGCAGGCAGGGCCGGTGCTTCCATCAGGCAAACTAGGCAGTCACCTAGAGCGCCAAGACTTTGAGGGCGGCAAAATCCTGCCAGAGTGAGATCTAGAGGGGCGCAGTACCAGAGCCCATAGCACAAAAGCAGGGAGCACTGTGCCGGAGCCACTGCAGCCAGTAGGAAAGTTGGAGGAATGGGAGGCGAATGAGCAAAGGTTTGCCTAGGTTGCTAAATATGCTTGCACCAGCCCTGGGGGCAGGGAGATGGACTGGCGTGGGGGAGCAGAGATTAGATTTGGGGGGGGGGGGGAAATAAGGATCAGAGTCATGGGGGGGAGGGGGAGGGAGGGAGAGAAGCGGGGTGGCTTTCAAGGATCCGCCTCTGGCATGAATTGGGCTGGCTATTGTGTCGTCTTTCCTGTCACGGTCTCTCCATCACATACTGAGCTTTAATGTGAAGTTACTACCCTCCCACAGAAATAGGCAAACACTCTTTACAAAACTCCTGAATGTTAATGATGTATTGTTTGTGAAGGTCTGGATTCTCTGCTCACTGCAGTAAGGCATCAGAAACGCACACTCTATTAAACTATCCAGACTCTATTTTTATGGAGTGACAATAAACTGCTAACAAATTTTATTTCACCTCCTTTTACTGTAAATGCTAATTTGTGTTGGCTCATTATAGCCCTGTGCTAAAGAGAAGAGGAAAATGGGCCCAGTTAGGAAAAGAAGCATGCACAGAGCCAGCACACCGGGCTGCTGCATGTATGAATAAATGTTAAAAGGTTAAAATAACCTCAGCAAAAGTGTCCTCATTGTCTCTTTTTTTTTTTTTTTTTTTCTCCTTTCAATCCAGCATGATCTACACTTTAGTGAGCTCTTAACTCAAAAATCAGCCTTAAAGACTGGGAGCACGAAAGGTTAGAGGACAAGGATGAGAGCTCACATTGATCATGGCAAGCAGAAGAAGATGCTGTTGGACGCCCCCTCCCCCGAATTTCGCCTCCAGCACAATCTAGGAAAGAGACATCCTGTGAACATAATAGTGAACAGGCGGAGAGCTGAATTCACTGGAGCTGGCCCATGTTTCTCCCTCCCTTTGAGATTGTTTTGGCTATTCAAACCGCAGCTCTGAAGCATAAGGACAGCACAAGAGCATGATGCAGGAGGCAAAGTCAAAACACCTCAGTTCTGTTGAAGACAGCCAAAAAAAATGGCTGGTGGGTTTTACAGTGTCGCAGTGAACAGTAACGTGACTGTGGAATACTATACTACAGCACGTAAAGAACAAGGCTGATGCTCCTCTGACTTTTCCCCCCAAAATGACATCCAATACTGGCACACATCCCCCATCATTTGGTGAACCTTTTATCAGCAAGCCAAATTGCAGAAGTCACGTTCAGATTTTTTAAATCTGGGTGGTAGCTTTCCTGATGGTTGCTTTTATAAGAGTACTGTAGAGTGAGAGAGTCACATTGGAAACCCTGACGTGACCCTGACATCAAACTAAGGACCCCAACTGCACACCGCCTCTGCCAGAACTGATTACAACATAAGTTATAATTCATGAGCAAGCAATGTTAATGTTGCTGCAGTGGGTTCTCAGACAATCTGTATTATCATATTCTGTTCAAAATATTCTACATGTAAAGTCGCGATTTACCAAGTGAATGGAGGAGAAACCTGCCTCCAGCCTCCAATTTATTTGCAAAATCCACTAACAAGGCGATGAGCAAGATGTGGAGGTCCATATTCAAAAGCATTTAGCCGGCTAACTCGGACTGTGTCTGAATATGGACCTCATAGTGTATTTCTGCACTGTCAGCGCACTGCATCAATGCTCCTTTTTTTTTTTCCTTTATCTTACAACCGATTCAACAAAGTGAATATATGCTCAGGGCCGGATTTCCCATTGGGCACAGTAGACATGAGCTTAGGGGCGCCATGGGTTATAAGTGGGTAGGTAAGCTTATTTTAAAAATTATAAATACGTCAGTGCTAATATTAAATGGGTAAGTTTGGGACGAGGCCTCACCCTTCATCATTACTTCAGTACGATCCTCTCAAAACCCTCCACCCCCACCCTCCTGTTGAGAAGGGGAAGACGCTGATGATCTTGTGCCTGGGCGTGCATGAGATATAAATCCAGACCTGCAGATACTGACATACTATATACCTGCAGGACCTGATCCACTAATTTTTTTTTATCAAATTCTGTGCCTGTCTGAAAAAAGCTTAAGTGAATCAGGTCCCTGGAGGCAACGCTGCCCTCCCAGTTTTCTGCTTCAGGAGATATGAACCTGTGCTGGTCACTACACCCTTCCCCCCCTGGACAGTATTTTCCTATCTATCTCATTACCAGTCATTAATCCATTCCCTGCATGTGGGAAATTTGTACTTCTAAGGAGGTCAGTGATGGAAAATATTGATCCTGGGAGGACAGAATAAAAATTGAGAAGATCATTTTGCTTAAAGCCAAAAAGCTGAGGGCAACCCTGATTCTGAAGACCACAGTTCCATTCCAAGGGACAATAATTTTCCACCGTCACAACTGACAGATCTGGCGATATCAATGTTTCCATTTCAGCTAGAAAATGGAATATATTATTTATATTTATTTATTTATTTATTTAGGGTTTTTATATACCGGCATTCGTGATAGAATCACATCATGCTGGTTTACAATTAACAAGGGGAGTGGATGAAAACAAGAACATGGAACGAGTGCAATGAAACCAAGAAGTTACAATAAAATTATGTAGTTATAAATTGGAAATGGGCATCACACAGACACCTACTCCACTAGATGATAAATTAGGATTTCAATAATCAATGTACAGCATGAAAGCAGGGACTTCAAACTATCTACTTACTCAGAGTTAAATGATATTTTTCTGATATAAGAACCTATTACAGTTTTTGTTTGCTCTTTTGCCTGAAACTACATCCTTCTTACAAAACATGCAGTATTATGACATTATAATACATCTATTCTTGCATTCATTTTGATTTTCAGCACTGGATAATTCATGTATCAAAGGGATCTCCCCCATTTCATGTCTATGTGAAAATGCTTTGCGTGTCCAGTCGTTAGCTACCAAAGTAGTAATCTAGGATGGTTTTTTTTTTCCCAAATTACAAACTACAGCATGACTGTGATTCTGATCCACTTTGCTGAATCACCGTGAGACAGTTTTATTTGAATAATCAGTGCTTTCAATAAAAAAACAAAGTCAAATTTGATAGACTTGAACTGATTTGTTTTGAACTGATGGGCAGAGGGGTCATCATCTAGTAGTTAGAGCAGTGAGTTACCAGTCAGGATAACTCCTGGAACTCATGAGTTCAAATTCTGCTCTCCTAATGACTCTGGGTGACCTTAGGAGAATTACTGTTTCCATGTGCCTTAGTTTACCACACTGCAATTAGTTATTAATAACACTCTCTTCCTATTTCTGTCTCCCCTTTGGACGCTTTCATGCAAAATATTTGATAGCCAAACATTCCACTCCAATGGTGGCCTCATTTATATTTCTCTAATATTAAAATGAGAAAGCATTTCAGGCTCTTGCTTAGATAAAAGGCATTGAACCAAGGCAAATTGTCATTTGATTCACTGGAACTGATTACCGGTAGTTTTGCATCACTGTAAGACTAACATGGGCCTATTGCTCAACGTGCTTTTTAACTGTGAATTGCAACTTTTTTTTATGCTTCCCTAACAGAAGTAGCTCGCTGGCTTTCTTCAGGGTATGCATAGTTGGCTGTGGCAGCCTAGTGTCACGTTTTTGCTTCAAGAGAAAACCACCTGAAGAGATGTTGGATTCTTCTTCTGTAGATTACAAGCAGAGCATGAAGGGAATTAAATGTCGCCAAGTTCTTTTTTTTTTTTTTTTTTTTTTTTTGTTTTATACATTTTTTTAAGTATGACTTGCTTATCTCTGGCTCAAGCCTTACATTATTTTCAACAATGTCTTCAAAAGTAGAAATCAGCAGAACATATTCAATGCTCGAACGATGAGAGGTTTGATGATGCGTGCTTTTGTGAAAGGCTGCTTTTTAGTCACAGATAGCTTTTCAAGGATCTGCCATCCTCAACCACTCAAGAATAGGAAGTTGTTAATACTGGACTGTCTTGAGAACTCTGTGATATAGCAAGATGAGGCCTAACTCCCATATCATGGTGGGATCCATGAGAATTGACAAGCGCAAGCAAACACTCTTGTAGGTCCAAGGATTTTTGCATTAAATTATTTTAATCTTGAATATGGCACTGGTACACTGTCTAGAGAGAGAATTATTTTCTACCCGTGCTGTCCCTCTCGACGCAGCCAGTTTGGCGAAACACGGGATCCATGTTGGGGGACCCATGGAATCATATTGAAATGTTGTGTGTTTAAACAGTGGAGTTGCCATATTCAAGATTAAAATTATTTAATGCAAAAATACTTGGACCTACAAGAGTGTTTGCTTGCGCTTGTCGTTCATGAACTGATATATAAAGTGCAGTCCTAGCTTGTGCTTTGCTTCTGGGATCCATGAGAATACCACAATATCAGACATAAAGGACCAGGTCTAGATGGGAGCTGGCTAACCCACCCCTGTTGTGATTCTGCCTGTTATGCAGCCTCCCAACCACTAGAGGCCCTCAGGGAGCTGCTCTTACCCTCTCCAGTCATATCCACCGTGATCCCATGATTCAGCAAGGTCCAAACTACTTAACCCTGCCCCTGGTTAAGCTCAGGGCATTGTCATCAAGTCTACTCTGCTCCCTGTTTGGCCCCACATCTATGAAAGCTTTGTGGCTTCTTCCACTCTAATTTTCCTCTGTGGCTTTCCCAAGCCTTCTGCTCGGGTTTTGCTCTGTGGCTTTCCCAAGCCTTCTGCTCTAACACTGTCCTGTGGCCTCTTTGGTTTTCAGCCTAGCTCTGCGGTGGATGCCTGGAACGCCCTTCCGGAGGAAGTGGTGAAGACCAAAACTGTGAAAGATTTCAAAGGGGCATGGGATAAATACTGTGGATCCATAAAGTCTAGAGGATGTGAATAAAGACAAGAGGCATGGGGGTGGCTTGAGGGAATGTTGGCTACTACCTGGAGATGAATATCCTTATTCAATAATGTGACTCCAACATTGCTTTATGCTTCAACAGCAAGAAGAAATGTGGAAAAAAGGATTTGCAACCACATAAAAGCAGGGGAGTAGCTTGCTTGTTACGGCGGTTACTACCCCAAACCAAAAAAATACCTGATACTTCACTTTCAACACAAATCCAGCATAGCTCTCTGCTTCAACAGCAGGGGAGGAAATTTTTGACACTTCACACATATCCAGCATAGCCCTCTGCTTCAACGGCATGGGGAGGAAATTTTGACAATTCACACATATCCAGCATAGCCCTCTGCTTCAACGGCAGGGGAGCAAGTCTGATATTTCACTTTCAATGCAAAGCCAGCATAGCTCTCTGCTTCAATGGCAGGGGAGGAAGTTTGACACTTCACGCATATCCAGCATAGCCCTCTGCTTCAACGGCAGGGGAGCAAGACTGATACTTCACTTTCAATGCATAGCCAGCATGGCTCTCTGCTTCAATGGCAGGGGGGAATGAAGAAAGGTGCATCTATATTCAGGCAACAATCAACAAGGACTGAATTACATAGTCTAAATAAACAGATAACATGGGTGTAGCTTGCTTATTGCGGTGGTTAATACCCCTAACTAAATTAAGCTATTTCACTTAGATGCAGGTCCAACACTGCTCTCTACATTAATGGCGGGGGTGGAAGGGAAATAGAATAAAAAAAGGTTACTACCGTGTTTCCCCGATAGTAAGACACCCCTGATAGTAAGACGTAGTGGGAATTTTAGGGGGGTCGGCTAATGTAAGACATCCCCCGAAAGTAAGACGTAGTGTTCAAAAAAAAATTATTTTTAAATACCTGTCGGAGGGCCGCGTGGGTCCAGGCGGCTGGCGGCGGGAGCCGGGTGGTCGCGTGTTAAATCTAGGCCGCGGGCGGGTGGGCGCTTGTTCCCGGGGGGGGGGGGGGGCGGGTGGACGCGCGTTAGTTCGAGACGGCCGGCGGGCGGCGAGCGGCTGCGTGTTACATCTAGGCCGGGTCGCACAGGCGCGCATTCATTCACTGCCGGTGGGGGCTGCTTTCGGCGCTCAAGGCAGTCACATGCTGTGACGTCACGGCATGTGACTGCCTTGAGCGCCGAAAGCAGCCCCCACCGGCAGCCCCCAGCGCCGAATCGCAGGGGTCGCACAGGCGCTGTGGGCCTGTGCACGCATTCATTCACTGCCGGTGGGGGCTGCCTCGGCAGCCCCCACCGGCAGTGAATGAATGCGCGCCTGTGCGACCCGGCCTAGATGTAACACGAGGCCGCCCGCCGGCCGTCTCGAACTAACGCGCGTCCCCCCGCCGCCTGGAACAAGCGCCCACCCGCCCGCGGCCTAGATTTAACACGCGACCACCCGGCTCCCGCCGGCCGCCTGGACCCACGCGGCCCTCCGACAGGTATTTAAAAAAAATTTTTTTTTTTTGAACACTACGTCTTACTTTCGGGGGATGTCTTACAGGTTTTTTCCAATATAAGACATACCCTGAAAGTAAGACATAGTGGGACTTTTTGGGGTAAAAAGAAAGTAAGACGCTGTCTTACTTTCGGGGAAACACGGTAGGAGCCAATAGAAACAGTAAGTATGTGAGAGAAAAGAAAGTACAAAAGCTTGCTGGGCAGACTGGATGGGCCGTTTGGTCTTCTTCTGCTGTCATTTCTATGTTTCTATACTTATCTGTTACTCTTGGCCCTTATAAGTAACTTTTTGGTTCCAATTCCCTTCCACCCCCACCATCGATGCAGACAGCAATGCTGGAGCTGCATCTAAGTGAAGTATCTAGCTAATTGGTTTGGGGTAGTAACCGCCGTAATAAGCAAGCTACTCCCACGCTTGTTTACCTTGCCTGTGCAATTCAGTCCTTGTTGGTTGTCTGAATATAAATCCTCTTTACTTCATTCCCCCCTGCCATTGAAGCAGTGAGCTGCGCTGGATATGTATTCCAAGTGAAGTATCAGGCTTAATTGATTCAGGGTAGTAACCGCCGTAATAAGCAAGCTACACCCATACTTATTTGTTTACCCAGACTATATAATTCATTCCTTTTTGGTTGTTGTCTGAATATAAATCATCTTTTCTTCATTCTCCCCTGCCGTTGAAGCAGAGAGCTATGCTGGATATGCATTGAATGTGAAGTATCAGGCTTATTTGGTTTGGGGTAGTAACCGCCATAACAAGCAAGCTACTCACCTGCTTTTTTGTGGATGCAAATCCTTTTTTCCACATTTCCTCTTGCCATTGAAGCATAGAGCAATGTTGGAGTCACATTAACTGTGTGCATGTTTATTGAATAAGGATATTAA
Organism: Rhinatrema bivittatum; assembly: GCF_901001135.1. Lineage (NCBI taxonomy): Eukaryota > Metazoa > Chordata > Amphibia > Gymnophiona > Rhinatrematidae > Rhinatrema > Rhinatrema bivittatum. The sequence continues at coordinate 34,414,297 of NC_042617.1, read as the reverse complement.
TCTTCAGGTAGTAGCCGTCATTCCTGCAAGCAAGCCACCCCCGTGCCTCTTCTCTTCATTCACATCCTCTAGACTTTATGGATCCACAGTGTTTATCCCACGCCCCTTTGAAATCCTTCACAGTTTTGGTCTTCACCACTTCCTCCGGAAGGGCGTTGCAGGCATCCACCATCCTCTCCGTGAAGAAATACTTCCTGACATTGGTAAGGCGATAAAAAGATACCTCCATCACAGTTCCCCTGTGTGAATCAATGTATCTATGAAGAGACCAAAGGACACAATACAAGCCAGGAGAACCCTCCTCCCCTCAGATGAGATGTCTATAGGTGCTCTCTATCTGGTGGTCTAAAGACACTATAATTGCCATTTCCTTATATTCTCATATTCTGGCTCTAGATCAGGTTTTGAAAAGCCAGTTGGTCTAATTAGAACTCACAGTTTCAACAAGATGTATGACTCAGCTGTAGCTTGTTAGAGACATCCTGTGCTTGACTCCCAAAAGTTTAAGCACCACCCTTCACTGGCCTTATCAGTTAAAAAAAATCCAAATGTTTCTTGTTCCTGAGAAACTATAGAAGAAAAATGTATACAGCAGTATTGTGTTTAAAAATGTCTTACTCTAAGCTGTACCAAAAGTGCACATAAACTTCACTTGGACAAAACGTTTTGATTGAAAGATATTTTATTGCTTCAATGCGGTAACTCCTGAATTATTAATATCACAATCTTTCAGCAGCAGTCCCCGACACGGACCCGTGTTTTGCCTGTCCGGCTGCTTCGGGGGGGGATTTTTTTATAACAACAATCTGTAAACAAGAGAAATTAAATATCTAGCCAAGGGTATAAAAGGAAAACCGATAACAGACAAATAATGTTCAAATCCGCATACCTGTGTCTCATAGTATTCTGTACATGGTTCAGGAGCTCGTAGTGCTGATCCTATACTCTGAATTTAAAGCCCAGGCAAGTCATTTTGGCGCGAAACTGCGCTTGTCACAGTAATGACTAATTAATAGATTACCCAACAGACACTCCCTATGACGTTACACTCCCTATGACGTTACATACATTTTAGATAAAATAATGCCATTCGAGCTCAGCATTCAATCCTTTAGGAACTACTGTGTCTAAAATATATATCCATTTCTGTTCACTTTTAATTAACATTGTTGAAAAATCACCACCCCTTCCCGGGATCGAGACCACGTCCAAAACAAAAAAAATTGTAGTTCCTCCACTGAGTGCAATGCCTCTAACCAGTGAGCCACCAACGGTGTGTTCTCTCTGCTTGTCTTAATGTTGGATTTATGCTCTATAATCCGTGTTTTGATTTTATGGGATGTTTTCCCTACATACAATGTATTGCATGGACAAGATATCACATATACCACGCCTTGGGATTCACAATCTGAATTGGCATAAAGAGTGTAGATCTTCATGGTCACAGGGTGTATAAATTCAGACAAAACCATGGTGTGTTTGTAGACTGAACAATGTCCACATGGTTTATGGGATCCATTCTTACGTGTATGTATTTGTTGCGTGAATTCAGAATGTATAATTCTATCTCTCACGTTCCTGCCTCGGCGAAATGTGAATCGAAAGGAACTTTGTAAATGTGATTCAAGGGCTAACGCTGTCCAATGTGTGCGAATAATTTTAGAAACCTCATGGCTTATGGTAGAGAAGGGTAAGATACAATTGGCCATCGGGGTTGTATCCTTAGTCTTGGGGAGAAAAAGTAAGTCCCTATTTATGTATAGAGCTCGTTTATAAGCTTTTTTCAAAAGTTTAAGAGGGTATCCCCTCTGTAGAAACCTGGATACCATTTGTTGTGCTTGTGTAACAAAGTCAGCCCTGGTGGAACAAAAACATCTCAATATTAAAAACTGGCCAGTGGGTATATTATTTTTTGGATGGTGAGGATGAAAGCTGTCATATGCTAACAGTGTATTACGATTGGTCTCTTTGCGAAAGATAGTGGTATGAAATTTCTGATCTTGGTGCGAGATAAGTATGTCCAAAAAAGGTACTTGAAAACGATCAATGACAAAATTAAATTGCAAGTTAGAATTCAATTGATTAAGCCAGTCCATGAACATAAAGAACTGTATATCAGTGCCTCGCCAAATCATTAGAATGTCGTCTATATACCTAAACCAGCATATTATCATTGACTGCCACGTAGATGTATAAATGTACCGATCTTCAAACTCAGCTACATACAAACATGCTAGACTGGGGGCCATTGCGGCCCCCATTGCTGTACCTTTAATCTGCTGATAGTACGTGTTTTCAAACTTAAAATAATTCTGGGTCAATGCTATCCTTTCTAATTTAATTAGGAACTCTGTAGGAACTCGAGTATGTATAGTCCTGGTATCAAGTGTTTTCTCAACTACTAGAAGTGCTTCTTCCTGCGGTATATAACGATGTGATGTCTAATGTGGCCAAAAAGCAATCTTCAACCTCCAATTCAATGTCTGATAATAAAGTGATCAGGTGAGACGAATCTCTCATATAAAAGATTTTATCCGTGACACTGTGGGTTTCAAAAATATGTCTACAAATTTCGATAATGGTTCAAGAACGGAACCTATACCGGCCACTATAGGGCGGCCAGGGGGATTCACTAATGTTTTATGGATTTTGGGAACGATGTAAAATACTGGGGTAACAGGATGTTCTGCTATTAGAAATTGTGATTCTTTATGTGTAATAATACTGCGATCAACTGCTTCCTGTACTAATGCCTTAATACTATTCTGTAGATCCTTAGTCGGATCTTCAGGTAATGGCCTGTAAAACAAGCCATCACTTAATTGACGTGTGACTTCCAATCGATAATCATTAGTATTAAGAACAACAATCCCTCCCCCCTTATCTGCTGGTTTTATCGTAATTTCAGGGTCCTGGCTCAAGGAAGTTAAAGCCTGATTCTCTGTCTTAGACAGGTTATAATATGTATATCTCCTTGATTGTTGTAAAGTAGTTACATCAGAACATACCAGCCTTTCAAACATCACTAAAGCCGGGTCATAGGGACCAGGAGGAATCCATTTCGATTTAGGATAGGCCAAGGACATATCCTTCCCTGTAGGTGAATCTAGGAAAAAGGCTTTGATTTTAAAGACCTAAAAAATCTGTATAAATGTACCTGTATGTCAAATAAGTTAGGTAAAATGGTCGGGACAAATGATAACCCCTTACCCAGAGTTCTAATTTCAGTGTCCGTAAGATTCCTTGATGACAAATTAAATACTATATTATTGTCTATCATTTCCACGGGTCTTGATATTGGTTTTATCGTAATTTCAGGGTCCTGGCTCTTTATGCCAATTCAGATTGTGAATCCCAAGGCGTGGTATATATGATATCTTGTCCATGCAATAAATTGTATGTAAGGAAAACATCCCGTAAAATCAAAACACGAATTATAGAGCATAAATCCAACATTAAGAGAGACAGAGCGAACACACTGTTGGTGGCTCATTGGTTAGAGGCATTGCACTCAGTGGAGGAACTACAATTTTTTGTTTTGGACGTGGTCTCGATCCCGGGAAGGGGTGGTGATTTTTCAACAATGTTAAAAGGGAACAGAAATGGATATATATTTTAGACACAGTAGTTCCTAAAGGATTGAATGCTGAGCTCGAATGGCATTATTTTATCTAAAATGTATGTAACTTCATAGGGAGTGTTGTCTGTTGGGTAATCTATTAATTAGTCATTACTGTGACAAGCGCAGTTTCGCGCCAAAATGACTTGCCTGGGCTTTAAATTCAGTGTATAGGATCAGCCTACGTGCTCCTGAACCATGTACAGAATACTATGAGACAGAGGTATGTGGATTTGAACATTATTTGTCTGTTATCGGTTTGCCTTTTATACCCTTGGCTAGATATTTAATTTCTCTTGTTTACAGATTGTTGTTATAAAAAATCCCCCCGAAGCAGCCAGACAGGCGAAACACGGGTCCGTGTCGGGGACTGCTGCTAAAAGATTGTGATATTAATAATTCAGGAGTTACCGCATTGAAATGGGCATCCAAATGGCAGATGAAATTTAATGTGAATAAGTGCAAGGTGATGCATATAGGGAAAAATAACCCATGCTATAATTACACAATGTTGGGTTTTCATATTAGGTGCTACAACCCAAGAAAGAGATCTAGGTGTCATAGTGGATAACACATTGAAATTGTCGGTTCAGTGTGCTGCGGCAGTCAAAAAAGCAAACAGAATGTTGGGAATTATTAGAAAGGGAATGGTGAATAAAACGGAAAATGTCATAATGCCTCTGTATCGCTCCATGGTGAGACCGCATCTTGAATACTGTGTACAATTCTGGTCGCCGCATCTCAAAAAAAGATATAATTGTGATGGAGAAGGTACAGAAAAGGGCTACCAAAATGATAAGGGGAATGGAACAACTCCCCTTTGAGGAAAGACTAAAGAGGTTAGGACTTTTCAGCTTGGAGAAGAGACGACTGAGGGGGGATATGATAGAGGTGTTTAAAATCATGAGAGGTCTAGAACTGGTAGATGTGAATCAGTTATTTACTCTTTCGGATAGTAGAAAGACTAGGGGGCACTCCATGAAGTTAGCATGGGGCACATTTAAAACTAATCGGAGTAAGTTCTTTTTTACTCAACGCACAATTAAACTCTGGAATTTGTTGCCAGAGGATGTGGTTAGTACAGTTAATATAGCTGTGTTTAAAAAAGGATTGGATAAGTTCTTGGAGGAGAAGTCCATTACCTGCTATTAAGTTTACCTAGAGAATAGCCACTGCCATTAGCATTGGTAACATGGAATAGACTTAGTTTTTGGTACTTGCCAGGTTCTTGTGGCCTGGATTGGCCACTGTTGGAAGCAGGATGCTGGGCTCGATGGACCCTTGGTCTGACCCAGTATGGCATTTTCTTACGTTTATTTATTTATTTATAACTATTTTATACCGAGGTTCAGGTAACAGAGTTACTTATCACTCCGGTTTACATTCTAACAGACAATAAATAATGACATTAATATGTCTTACAAAGAACAAGGAGGAGAATAACTTGGAATAAACGTAACTAGGAAAGAAACAACGTGTGCAGGTAGAAAGAGGTGGCCTTGAGGGGATTCTTATGTTCTTATGTTTCCTATGTTCTTATGTTCCATTGCTGGCCCCACCCTCTGATCTCCCTTTAGAACCTTCCCTACAACAATTCAAAAAAGAAATCAAGACATGGCTTTTCAAGCTGGCCTATCTGGACACTAATCAAACCTAGACATTGCACCTCATTGAACCGCCTTGGCTCCACATTCGCCCACTTTGCTCCCCCTAGTACCACCCTCCCACCTCAGCCCCCCTAGAACTCGCCTTCTTTGTACATATGTACATAATGTTAACCCATTTATGACTTATTTATTTTATTTATTTTTAATTTTTATATACGAAATTCCTGTATTAGATACAAATCAATCCAGTTTACAGAGAACGATAACTTGCCCTGGTCTTAGAAGCCAGACTGGGACTTTTTACATAGAACAGTGAACAGTTTCCATACTCTATACAATTAACGAGTTAAACATTGCAAATAACGAGTTAAACATTGAGTTTCCGTACTCTATACAAAAACGAGTTAAATATTGAGTGTGAGTATAGCAGATTGATAAAAATATAACTTGAAAGTGAATAAATACAATATTAACAACAATTAAATTCAAAATAACATTGGTTTGCAGGAAGAATTAACATGATATAGAAGGACAGGGTGGGGGGTCGTGGATAGAGAAGGGCCTGGAATGGATGAACTGCTGGGACGCACTCTCAGAGGGGGGAGGCAGGGGAAGGCGTGGAAGGATGGCAGGGGGGAAGGCATGGGGAAGGATCGAATCATGCGAGGAGGGGTTAGGGAGCTTGAAATAAAGGAGTCAGATCAGGGTAACCTAGTTACATTCTGTAAATGGGAAAGCTTGCCTGAATAGCCAGGTTTTTAGCTTTTTTTTTTTTTTTAACTCTGGCAGACTGGGTTCGAGGCGTAGGTCTGGGGGGAGAGCATTCCATTGGTGAGGTCCTGCAGTTGAGAGTGCTCTCTTCCTTAATACCGTTTTTGCTGGGGGGGCAAGTAATGTGCCTTTGTAAGCGCTTCTGATGGGTCTCGAGGATGTATGTGGACGAAGTTGTGTCTTAAGCGTGATAGGTGCAATGTTGTGTATCGCTTTATGAATAATAGTGAGAGTTTTGAAGAGGATCCTGTGTTTGATGGGTAGCCAGTGTAGGTTGCTGAGAATGGGGGTGATATGATATCTTTTATTGGTGTTAGTTAGGATTCTGGCGGCGGCGTTCTGTACCATCTGTAGAGGTTTGATACTGTTGGCGGGGAGTCCGAGTAGGATCGAGTTGCAGTAGTCGATTTTAGAAAAGATGATAGATTGTAAAACTAGTTGAAAGTCGTTGAAGTGAAGGAGCGGTTTTAACTTTTTGAGGACTTGTAATTTGTAAAAGCAGTCCTTAGTGGTGGTATTTATGAATTTTTTAAAGTTTAGTTGGTTGTCAAGCCATGCTCCTAGATCCCTGACATCAGGGGCGAGATCCATGTTTAAGGTAGTGGATTGAGAGGGGCTTGATGAGTAGATACGTGGGTCGTGTGAGATAAGTAGCATCTCCGTTTTGTTGGAATTTAAAACCAAGTTAAGGTTGGAAAGTAGTTGTTTGATGGTTGTAGGCAGTCCTTCCAGTAGGTGAAGGTTTTTTGAAGAGACTCTGTGATAGGGTTGAGGATCTGTATGTCGTCTGCATAGAGGTAGTGAGTTAGCTTGAGCTTTGAGAGAAGTTGGCAGAGGGGAAGGAGGTAGATGTTGAAGAGGGTGGGTGAGAGTGATGAACCTTGCGGTACACCTTGGTCTGATAGGATAGGCTGAGATTCCTTGTTGTTTATTCTGACTTTGTAGAATCTGTTGCACAAGAATGACTTAAACCAGCTGAGTGCAGTACCTTTGATGCCTATGTTTGCTAGTTGGTCTATGAGTAGTGCGTGATTTACCATATCAAAAGCTGAGGATAAATCTAGAAGCACCAGTAGGTATGATTGTTTTTTCTCCAGGTTCAAGAGAATGGTGTCTGTGAGAGAAAGCAGAAGGGACTCGGTGCTTAAAGATTTTCGAAAACCGTACTGAGCAGGAGAGAGGATGTTGTGATCTTCTAGGTATTCAGAAAGTTGCTTGTTGACTGCTTTTTCCATCAGTTTGGCAATCAGGGGTAGGTTTGCAATGGGTCGGAAGTTGACTGGGTCGGTAGGCGAGGTGTTTGGTTTTTTCAGTAGAGGTTTAAGAATTGCTAGTTTTAACTGATTGGGTACTGTGCCTTGAGTTAAAGAGGTATTGATAAGATCTGCAATGGGTTGGGCAATGGTGTTTGGGATGGCAGTGAGTAAATTTGTAGGTAGTGGGTCCGATGGATGAGCTGCTGGTTTGATTTTCTTGAGTATGTTTTCGATCTCCATGGCGGATGTAGGTTCGAAGGACTCTAGGCTGGAAGTCTGATGGAGTTGGTATGTGCTGAGAGGGGTTGGTGGAGAGTTGTGGGTTGTGAGGGAGCGAGTTAGGTTGGAGATTTTTGTCTTAAAGTAAGTGACAAGTTCATTGGGTTTGTTAAGAGCTTGGTGGTCTGGAATGTATGGGGGCATTGGTTTGGTAAGTGATGAAACGTAGGAGAATAGAGCCTTAGAGTCAAAGATGAAGTTGTGAATTCTTCTTGCATAGAAATCTTTCTTTGTTTTATGGATGGCGTTTCTGTAGGTGTTGAGGGTGGCTGTGTAGTCCGCGCGGGATGTAAAGGAGGGGTTTCTTCTCCACTTTTGTTCTTTATTTCGTAGTTTTGGTTTTAAGGATTTGAGTTCCGGGGTGAACCAAAGTTTTCTGTTGTCCAGTGCAGGTTGTATTACATTGGTGGAGGTTGGGCAGAGTTGATCTGCAATTTTGTTGGTGAGTTTGATCCATGAGGTGGTGGCTGTGCTGGCGTCAGAGAGGTCTAGCTGGTTGAGTTCTTTGGAGCATCGTTCGCTGAGTAGGTCCAGTGGGCATGGTTTCCTGAAATGAATGGTGGTTTTGGTGGTGGTTTGGGGTAGTAGGTTTTTCATTTTAAGGGTCGTGTCGATGATCTGGTGGTCTGACCAGGGGACTGGTGCTCGTGAGGGATTGGCGTGGATGCATAAGCTGTCGTTGATGAAGATGAGGTCTAACGTGTGTCCTGCCTTGTGTGTAGGACTGTTGACTATTTGTGTGAATCCCAGGTGACTGAGGGAGGAAAGAAACGTTTCGCAGTTTGTGGATTGAGGATCAGAGTCGACGTGTAGGTTGAAGTCTCCAAGGATAATGGTTGGTTTGTCTGCGTTGACGTGTTTGGCTATCAGCTCTATTAATGGAGAGGGGTTAGAGTCTAGCGTTCCTGGTGGGGCATAGATGAGTTGTTGAGATTTGAAAAAGGGCGAATTCGAGTTTCGTGGAGGAGTATGACTGTTGTAGGGTTAGGCCTAGATGTTTTTTAGCAACTAGGAGGAGGCCTCCTTTTTTCTTGGGTCTGGGTATTGAGAAGAGGTCGAAGGCTTGTGTCGGCAGCTGGTTTGTTAGTGCTATGTCTGAGGGTTTTAACCATGTTTCTGTTATTGCACATATATCTGGGTTGATATCTATAAGGTAGTCAATGAGAATATGCATTTTTTTGGAAAGTGACTGTGCATTGAATAGGGTTAACGTGAAAAGTGAGAGGCCTAGGAGTTGAGTGATTGGAGAAGTCATGAATGAGATTAGTCTTTGTTGCCTGACAATGTGGATCGGGTCAGGTAAAGTGTTTGTTCTAGATTCTCTCTTGATTGTGGGAATAGAATGTAGGTGCATCTTTGTGTGATGCAACGAGGAAAGGAGAGTAAGAAGGGGATTGCTTCTAAGAGGAAAGAGGAAGGGGTTACTTTATTCATACAACATACATACATATTCATACACATACAACACATACATATTCATATACAAAAATACAACACATGCAAAGACTTGCACTTTGCATGTGTTGTATTTTTGACTTTTGATTCTAATTTTGAGTTTAGTAATTTAACTTGGTTACCCATCTTCCTCTCTTCTTATTCTCGTTCCTCCCTCCCTCCCTCTCCTAGCCAGGTTACTCGCCCTTCCCCCTCTCACCCTCTATAGCCAGCCCCCTTTACCCGTTCATTGTAATTTTCCTTCTTTTAAGTTACTTGTAAACCGACATGATTAACCTACGAATGCCGGTATATAAAAGCTCATAAATAAATAAATAAATAATAAATCAATCTTCTCAAATAGGGAATTTCTTCCGGGGTGTGCCCCAGCTGTGCCAAAACACTGGAAAGAGAAGAGATGTTGTAGGCTGGAACAAGTATGGGATGGTAAGCGATTGTTGGGATTTGAGGAGGTGAGGAGTGCTTTGTTTTCAGTCTTGCACCCACAGATTATTATTTCTGTCTTCAGGTGAGTCAATTTGTACATCAAAGAGAAGTGGTAGAGGCCTTAAACAGACCCGCACACATATTGTTGGGTGGGAAAAAGATCTGCAACATCCATTGGGGGATAAGTTGTGGGATCTATGATTTATACATATAAAAAGGAGGTCAATATCGGCTACGATTGTAGAAAACAGTTACAAACTATTTCGATGGTACTTCATCCCGGTCAATTACACACCTTGTACCCAAATGCAGGGGATTTATGTTGGAGGGAATGTGGATTAAAAGGAACTTTTATACATATGTGGTGGGAATGCCCAAAGATTGCTGTATTGTAGGATGAAATCATCCCATTGATTTTTGAGATAGTGGGGAAATGGATTCCAAAGGATCCGCTGTTTATCCTACTAAATATGTCGCATGGGAAACAGGAAAATAATGTTGTACTTTTATCCCACCGAGTGATCCTGGCAGCTGGGGGGGGGGGGGGGCAATAGCATTCCTATGGAGAAAGCCAGCGTTACAGCCTTGCAGAGTGAGACTCGAAAGTTGGATAAAGTGCGCTATGGGGTAGATTTTAAAAACATACGTGCGCTCCAATTAAGGAGCGGACTGGGAGGGAACTTTCCTAACTTCCCTGACCCCTTAAAATGCCCTACCTTTTTTTTTCTTCTTTGTTTTAATACTTACGCCAGCTCGCAATCCCCCGGCACAGCAGCAAATGGCCGCTGTACCGGCCACCTCCAGCTCCGCCCTGTCCCCTGGACTACCCCTCCCCGGACTGCCCCTTTCCTTCAGCCCAGCTCTTGTGCGTGTAACGAGGGTTACGCGCTCGGCCTGGCCCCTTTTACAATGCGCGCAGTGTGCATAAGGCCAAGCCACGCATGTAACCCCCATTTTTTTTTACGTGTGCCAGCCATTTAAAATCAGGCCGTATTTCAGCAAATTAAGCGCAGTTAGAACATAAGAACATAAGAAATGCCATACTGGGTCAGACCAAGGGTCCATCAAGCCCAGCATCCTGTTTCCAACAGTGGCCAATCCAGGCCATAAGAACCTGGCAAGTACCCAAAAACTAAGTCTATTCCATGTAACCATTGCTAATGGCAGTGGCTATTCTCTAAGTGAACTTAATAGCAGGTAATGGACTTCTCCTCCAAGAACTTATCCAATCCTTTTTTAAACACAGCTATACTAACTGCACTGACCACATCCTCTGGCAACAAATTCTAGAGTTTAATTGTGCGTTGAGTGAAAAAGAACTTTTTCCGATTAGTTTTAAATGTGCCCCATGCTAACTTCATGGAGTGGCCCCTAGTCTTTCTATTAAGAGAAAGCACTTGGTTAAGTTTGAGAAACAGTGGCAATGGTGTATTGCCTGGAAATCTCGGGTTTAAGGTGGTGGGTGGGGGGGGGGGGGGGCTGGACTGGCATAGTAGGGTATGAGCTGGTATGGGAGAAGGGGGGCTGGGTTAAAAGGGAAGAGATTCATAAATAAGGTTCGAAGCTGGGGAATTTTGTGTTACGAAAATATTGGATAATTATGTGAACAGGTCTGTGGAGTAGTTTAATGAGAGATGGGTTTACTATAAGACGATGCTGTATTATCGGGGAATGAGCTCGGTGGCGAAGATGTGGAATCTGTTTGTGTATCTACTTGGGGATGTGCTAGCCTTTGTAAACCGATTTTATCAGTTTCATTTGTATTTAATTGTGTGTTAATCGTTTCACAATAAACCATTAATTAAAAAAAAAAAAAAAACCCAGCAGGTCTGTGGCCCAGCTGAGGTCGAAGCAGGCAGAGAGCAGAGCGAAGTCAAAGTCCAGGGTGAGGTCAAGGCATGAGAAGACAGTCCAGGGAGAAGGGCACAGCAGGACAGACAGCAGCAGGTGAGGCAGGAACAAGACAGGAGCAAGGCAGAAACTGCTGAAGCAACTGGCACCGCAGAACGAGCAGGAGACCTGTTGCACAGGCACTGGAAGATGGTTCTGAGCTTCCCTTTGTATTAAGCAGGATCTTATCTTAATCTTTATTGTATTTACAAACTGCCTAAAGCAAGAAACAAGATGATATACAGGTAATACAATCATAAAACGATTAGCACAAACGCAACACAAAAATGAGACAAGCTCAGTTACAGCCAGTAATTCACTTAATAATTTGGTTAGAAGCTACTTAGATCAAATCACACGCTTGAGTGAATAGCCGTGTTTTCAGCACAGATTTGAAGGTGCGTGTCACGGGAAATCCAGCCAGCAGGCCCTGTAAGAGAGCTCAGGAACTGCAGGGGGTTCAGCCATGTTTCCTTGGATGCAGCATGAAGCCAGAGGCTATGCTGAGGCACTTCAGACTAAAGGTGTGTGGCATCCCAATAATTATCATAAAACAGAGGGGTTCATAAGATAGTTAAACAGTAAAAATAATAAATAAATTAAAAAAAAAACATAGTTACTCATCCTCAAAAGCCTATCTAAATAACCATGACTTTACCCCTTCTCTGAATTTCAAATAGTGGAAGCTCAAGAATCAAATTAACAGGTTGCTCCAAAGAAGCAGAGTTTGATATGAGAACGTAGTTCATTATGTGACCTCCCATCTAATCTTCAAAGAGGGAGGAATCCCAACGGGTCCTAGCTACTTGATCACAATACATCTGACAAAGTGGACCCTGCCCTTGAAAGCTCACGCTTCAATAAACTGGTTAATCTATAGAGTGCCATCCACCTGTTGTCATTAATGCTCCTATTGCGGATTATGGAGTTAATAAATCAGGCAAATATTTAAGCTGGTCCCTATAAAGAAATTAAAAACAAGCCATAGATGTTGCGCCCGGTCGCAGATGGCTGCGACCTTTGCTGCTCACCTCTCTTTTCCCTGCTACAGCGATTCTCAAGGCCATTGCGGCCTCAGCCTGCAAACACCGCCTTCCTTGGCACACCTGGGACGGCGTGGGCAATCCCATCCACCATCTTGAGTCGGGGATCACTTAGGGCACGCGCGTACCAGCCCCTCTCTTATCCACGTCATGGCGGGAACCTCGGGGGCGTCCCCTCTGCATGACATCACATGCCAGACGTATTTAACCCAGCCACCCTATGCTTCCTACAAGTTAGCAAGGACTTCCTTCCTGCTTATTCCACTCCATTCGGAGACGGTTCGCTTAACTACTTGAACTGCTTCCTGAACTAGAACGCCTTAGGTACCTGCTCCTCGGGGGCCTTGTTACGTTCTGGCTATCCGCTCCTCGGAGGGCCGTTCTGCCTGGAGATTCCTGTCATCCATATCCAGGACACCGCTAGTTCAGCCTTGTGAGTTCTACCTTGCTTTAACCATCTAGATGACGGGACCACTGGTGTACCCTGTGCCTCGGGCCACTACTGTGCTTATCCCAGCTACCCTTCTACACTCCGGAGTAAGAACCATCTTCTACTTCGCTTTGCTGACTCTCTGCACCTCTCTGGAATACTACGCACTGATCCTCGGCATACCCCGCTCTGCGGGCCACTACCAGGGATATCTATATTGAGCTGTTTTACTACTCTGGACTGTGTCTTCTCTCCATACTGTGGGTATCTCCCACAATTCCAGTACAATAAAGTCTCATCTGTGTCCGTCTCTGCTGAGGCCACGCCCATTGTAGTGAGTCCCTGTGGGTGGAGTCAGATCTCACTACAATCCAGGATCCACAACCATACCAGATTATAACAATAGAATCTTAAATCTGTGTACTATAGAGAGCCAGTGCAAGTTCATACATATTCACTTTTTTGAAGGAGTTAATAAACATGTAGATAAAGGTGAACCGGTAGATGTAGTATATTTGGATTTTCAGAAGGCGTTTGACAAAGTTCCTCATGAGAGGCTTCTAGGAAAAGTAAAGAGTCATGGGACAGGTGGCGATGTCCTTTCGTGGATTGCAAACTGGCTAAAAGACAGGAAACAGAGAGTAGGATTAAATGGACAATTTTCTCAGTGGAAGGGAGTGGGCATTGGAGTGCCTCAGGGATCTGTATTGGGACCCGTACTTTTCAAAATATTTATATATGAACTGGAAAGAAATACGACAAGTGAGGTAATCAAACCTGCAGATGATACAAAATTGTTCAGAGTAGTTAATTCACAAGCAGATTGTGATAAATTGCAGGAAGACCTTCTGAGACTGGAAAACTGGGCATCAAAATGGCAGATGAAATTTCATGTGGACAAGTGCAAGGTGATGCATATAGGGAAAAATAACCCATGCTATAGTTACACAATGTTAGGTTCCATATTAGGTGCTACAACCCAAGAAAGAGATCTAGGCGTCATAGTGGATAACACATTGAAATCATCAGTTCAGTGTGCTGCAGCAGTCAAAGCAAACAATGTTGGGAATTATTAGAAAGGGAATGATGAATAAAATGGAAAAATGTCATAATGCCTCTGTATCGCTCCTTGAATACTGTGTACAATTCTGGTCGCCACATCTCAAAAAAGATATATTTGCAATGGAGAAGGTACAGAGAAGGGCAACCAAAATGATAAGGGGAATGGAACAGCTCCCCTATGAGGAAAGACTAAAGAGGTTAGGACTTTTCATCTTGGAGAAGAGATGGCTGAGGGGGGATATGATAGAGGTCTTTAAAATCATGAGAGGTCTAGAACGGGTTAATGTGAATCAGTTATTTAAACTTTCGGATAATAGAAAGATTAGGGGGCACTCCATGAAGTTAGCGTGTAGCACATTTAAAACTAATCGAAGAAAGTTCTTTTTCGCTCAACACACAATCAAACTCTGGAATTTGTTGCCAGGGGATGTGGTTAGTACAGTTAGAATAACTGTTTTTAAAAAATGATTGGATAAGTTCTTGGAGGAGAAGTCCATTACCTGCTATTAATTAAATTCACTTAGAGAATAGCCACTGCTATTACTAGCAATGGTAACATGAAATAGATTTAGTTTTTGGGTACTTGCCAGGTTCTTATGGCCTGGATTGGCCACTGTTGGAAACAGGATGCTGGGCTTGATGGACCCTTGGTCTGACCCAGTATGGCATGTTCTTATGTTCTTATTGGAGAAGCATGATCTTGTTCCTTTAGGCCAAAGAGCTTTTGCTGCTATGTTTTCCAATAATTGTAGGCATTTTAGGGCAGCAGTAAGGAGATTCCTATATAGAGCATTGCAATAACCAAGCTTGGATAAAATAAGAGCATGCAGCAGGGTTTGTAAATCCCAGACTTCTAGAAATGGCTTGACACACCTAATATATTGCAAAAAAATAGAATGAAGATCATGTCAGTAATGCTAATTTACTGGCCATAGGGAGATTAGAATCAATTTTTATGCCTAGCGCGGTGGCTACCTCGCTGAAAGAAATAACTGTACCTTCCCTCTGAAGGCTGATTACAGGAGAACTATTCCTTTAGGGAATCCATACTGCCTCTGATTTATCTGGAGTCAGTTTCAGTTTCTGAGAAAATAACTTGTGGGCAATTTGATGAAGACATAAATTGCATTTCTTGACTTCATCTGACCGGTTGGGCTTGATATAAGCTGCAACCTGTATGTCAACATAAAAAAAAATGAAACTGAAGCCCAGTGCTTGGATTAATGTGGACAAAGGTGCTAGATGAAAGTTAAATAGAACAGGAGCCAAAACTGAGTTTTTATCCCCAATGAATCTTTTCCCCTTCAATATCTGTCAGGCTGTGTTCTTGCACTGAATGAACTGTAGTAATGATGATAACATTTCTAATCCTCTTTCTACCTTTCTTAAGTAAACTTTGAACCTCATTTACTCAAGAAGCAAATTAGAATAAAACCCCCTTTGCATATAGAAAACTAGATTTTATTTTGATTAGATTTATTTAAATTTATGAATCGCCTAATCGCAAAAAAAGGTCTAGGCGATGAACAATAATGACGTACACAACAAAAGAACAAAGAACTAACTAAAATATACTCATTAAAAGCAAATAATATAAAACTGAATACAAAAACAGTCAAGCAAAATAATTAAAGATAGCTTGATTGAAACAAAGAGGTTTTGAGGAGAGATCTAAGTGTTTTAACAGATTTGCACTGCTGAATTTCTAGAGGTAAAGAATTCCAGAAATTGGGTCCTACTACAGAGTAAGAGCATTCACGGGTTGTGTGCAAACGAGCGATCTTTGGGGATAATTTTGGAAAACTATTTTAGCAGGATACCTTTATTTCAGCCTAACTAATCTGTACTGTTTGCTGGGTTGACGTGCTCCTTTGATAGCTTTTATGCAGCCTGGGTACCAAAAATCAGGGCCGAAGCCAGGCAATTTGGCATCTATGGCCAAGTGAAAATCTGCACCCACCCCCATTACCCAACACATGGCACCACCAGTTGGGAGATTCTGTTCAATGTTTGTACAGCAAAGCCCATGGCTAATGCAAGGGTATTTGGTGCCCTAGGAAAACTTTACAGCCTTGCATCCCCCGACCCCATCACACCCTCCTCACTCAATAAAAAGTTATGCATTTATAATACAGATTTTAAATTTAAAAGATCATTCAAAGCACAGTCTTCTGAGGTAAAAATAGCACCTCAGCATATATAATATACATATTGCAAATGATAACCAGAAAATCCTGCAAAAAAGCAAGAGACGCTTGGAATCCATATGGTATTAGGCCTACTGTACTGCGTCTTGGGCATGACCCTCAGAGAGCCATGAGAAAACAACGTTTCTATATCAAAACAGCACTAACTGCCAGCACCCAAACAGCAACAACCCTACCTCTCAGGCCGATACAGTAAGGAGCGGTAAGAAGAGCTGCGTTAGTGCCGGGCGCTCCCGCGGTTGCCGCACGCACAGTCCAGCTCACCTACCGCTCGATACTGTATGTAAATAGCTTGCAAATGCAAGCTGCGTCCAAGAAGCGTCCGTGAAGCGTTAGGCCCGCGCAACCCATTTTACTGTATAGAGCGCTATACAGTATCCTGGGTGCGCTGCCTAACACTTCACGGACCCGCTGGTATCTGACATTTGAAATGACAGGTACCAGGAAGTGGACGGTTCTCCTACGCTCGGGATTGCCAGTCCTCTCTCCCCTCCTCCCGAAGCAAGGCGCAGGGAGAGGGGGGGGGGGGAGGACTGGTGAAACGACATGTAAAGTGTAAAGCAAAGAGCGACTTACTTTTCTTGCAGCCCTCCTCCGGAGACGGACATCAGCGGAGATGGACTGCGGCTCTCCTGCCTCCCGGGGGGCAGCCAGTGGCGAAAGCGGCCCCGCCGGCGAAGATGGATGCCTGCATGGGCGAAAGCGGCCCCTGTGCGTGCAATTTGGCCGCTCAAGACGTGACGTCACATGACGTGACGCCAAACGTCGTGACGTCACACCTTGTGCGGCCCAATTGCACGCACAGGGGCCGCTTTCGCCCGTGCAGGCATCCATCTTCGCCGGCAGCTGCCTCCGGGAGGCAGGGGAGCCGCGGTCCGTCTCCGCCGATGTCCGTCTCCGGAGGAGGGCTGCAAGAAAAGTAAGTCGCTTCGTTGCTACTTTTTTTTTTTTTCCCCCAGCTTTTTTTTTTTTTTTTTCGCTTTTTTGCTTTTTTCCGCTTTCGTTGCTTCGGGAGGAGGGGAGAGAGGACTGGGGCTGCCCCGGAGACCAGCACCCATGGACACGGCCAGGGCAGGTGAGCGGGGGCTGGGGGAAAGTTTGCCACCTACCCTTACCCCTGCCTCTAACGCAGGGGTAAGGGTAGGCGGTAAGTTAGCAGGTTAAACGAGCGGCAAAACTGCAGGTTAAAAAAGCGATGGTCGGGGCGCGCGTTACTGTATGGGAGGGAATAGTTAATTCGATCGTTTACATCTAATATACATGCCGTGGGCGGAAGGGGTTACCCGGTGATTTAAAGAGGCGGTAAGAATGGGTTAAAGGGGATAGTGTATCGCGAGTTGGACTAACGCGGCCGAAAAGGGAGTAGAAAGCGGGTTAGAAGCAGGGTAACCGCGGCCGCACTTTACTGTATTGACCTGTATGAAAGTTAATACTACAAACATTACACCAGGCCTAAAATAGTAATACACCCCCTATTAGGAAAAGAGAACAAGTCAAGCTGCTACAGATCTCTACATAGAAACTACACACTAATGGAATAACTCACTTCAGTCACACACAGATAGATCCTCAAATACAGAATAAAGAGACCATACAGTATAAATAGAAATGTACAGACAAAAATTGAACTGAAAACGGCAATAAGCCAAATTCTTTATGCACTGCAACAATGTAAAAAACAGAAACATCATTCCTCATTAAAAAAAAGTTAATAAAACCATACCAATAAAAAGAACAATTCAAAACAATTAAATGAATAGAATAGCATTCAATAATTAAAAACTCATAAAAATCTTCCAAACATCAATAAAATATTTCAAAACAGACACATCAATTAAAATAAGGATTTTAAAAAATTCCCCTTTATCCATACCTTGGAACGTTTGATTTCCAGATGCCCTGAAATTGTCATGGATTGGCAGGCAAAGAGTAACTGGGGTAGTTGTGCACACACATGCTCTCTCACTCTCCCACACACATTCACACATGCTCCCTCTCACTCTCCCACACACATAAGAACATAAGATATGCCATACTGGGTCAGACCAAGGGTCCATCAAGCCCAGTATCCTGTTTCCAACAGTGGCCAATCCAAGTCACAAGTACCTGGCAAGTACCCAAACATTAGATAGATCACAAGCTATTATTGCTTATTAATTACCATCATAGCAGTTTATGGAATTATCCTCTAGGAACTTATCCAAACCTTTTTTAAACCCAGTTACACTAACTGCTGTAATCACATTCTCTGGCAATGAATTCCAGAGCTTAACTATGCGCTGAATGAAAAAGAATTTTCTTTGATTTGTTTTATAATTCTATATTTATTGCTTTCAAATAATTACAATAAACACAATACACTGAAACATAATGACAATAACCAGGCAATATCATAAATCAATTACATTTTTCCTTATCAAACCTCTGTCATTAATAATTATATAAGGAAATATAAGCGATATCCTTACATTTTGAACGGTGTAAATAGGTAATAATTAAACTTTAGGTAAGTATACATTATTTGAGACCCAATTCTATTTTAATGTCAGTCCTTTCACTTCGAGGAGATCTTTAAGACCATCTGGGTCTGTAAATGAATAGGTTTTACCTTCCAATTTTACAGCACACTGACATGGATATTTTAAACGAAAATATCCCCCTTCCTATATTGCAAAAAAATTCCTTCTATGGATCTTTATAAGATCCGTAGAAGGATCTTATAAGATCTTTTAAGATCAGGGAAGATCCATACTTTTTGACCATAAAAAGTAGTTGTTCTGTTTCGGAAAAAGGACCTCATTATGTCTGTGGAAAATGCAAATTGAACTAAAAGAGTTCCTCTAGATTTTATTTCTAACTCTTCCAGGGACTTTTGTAGTAAGTCAGATAAATCAATGGAATTACTACCAATTTCTTTTCCTATAATATTCTCTGTTGTATTACCTATTTCAACCTCATTTTTCTTGCCCCCCAGATAGAAGGCTTTAACTATCACTGGTAAACATTTTTCAGGTATTTTCAAAATTTGTATTGAATAGTTCCTAAATAATTCCAATGGATCTATTTTCTTTATGAATGGAAAATTATTGACTCTCAGATTCAATGATCTTACTACATTTTCCAAATTTTCTAATCTTTTATTTACTACATCTTCAGCAGTTATCTGATGGCGCTGGATTTTTTCAACCTGAAGTATGCGTTTTTCTAATACATTCACAGCTTCTTTTTGCTTTTCCAACTCGGTAGTATTTTGAACTAGCGAGCTGGAAGCTTTTGTCACTACTTCAGTTAAATTATTTATTGAAACATCTATTTTTGCCATATAGTTCCATAGACTTTCCAAGGTTATGTATGCAGATTTCTTTAGCAAATTGTCTGTTTTAATTATTACACTAATATTTTCTTGCTCTCCTTTAACAGAATCAGTATACCTCGGCGTACTAGTCTCTTTCGGTGAAACAGTAAGATTTTCCAACAAACTCAATTGTGTTGCTTCTTGCTTCTGTTCAAAAAGTTCCAAATTTCTATTAGGTTGTTCTGATTTTTCTCAAAAGTCCAGAGGGTTTTAAATCTCCTCGTATAAACCACCCGTGTTCACTGGGGAAAAAACCCCTTATTTTCCTGGTGGTGATGGTGGAGCCGGCGCCCCAGGGCTCAATGATGTTTCAATAACCTGAGGAGAAACACTCCATTCTAGTTTTTCTCCTACAATGGTCTGCCCAAGTGGGTTATTCTGAGGGTCCAACCATTCTAATACGGTTTTTTGTCCTATTTCTGCTATTGCCACATCACTAGGAGGCCTTAACTTGGCCTTCCTTTTAGTGTGTGGCATAATTATAGGAAAAAAAAACAACCAAAAACAAATATCCAGACACTAGACACGTATTCGATGGTAAAATGTACAAAAATATAGCGAGGATTTCACTTTGGAGGCTTTAGAGGAGATAAGGCTTATGTAAATCCTACCTGAAGGTGTTAATCAGGTCACGAAACCCAGCATTACAAAGTCCAATGAGTAAAACTGAAGATAATGGCAAAATCCCGGCGAAGCGCGCGCAGCTTTAGCAGCACGCCGGTGTCAGCTGCGCGCCACAGGCAATTCAGAATTTATAGTCACTTCCGGGTCCCGCCTCCGATAGACGCCCCCAGCAGGCAAAGGCAGCATTTGAAAGTATAGTTTACCGTCGGGGCAAGCCAATTCACCCCCGGAATCCGCTGCTCTCTTCCAGGAAATTGAAACCAGTTCTCTCAGGTAATTCAAGCCGGTTCTCTCCTCTCTGCCTCATTGATTTGTTTTAAATGATCTACTTGCTAACTTCATGGAGTGCCCTCGGTCCTTCTATTATCTGAGAGAGTAAATAACCGATTAACATTAACATGTTCAAGTCCTTTCATGATTTTGTATACTTCTATTATATCCCCCCTCAGTCGTTTCTTCTCCAAACTGAACAGCCCTAACTCCTTTAGCCTTTCCTCATAGGGCAGCCGTTCCATGCCCCTTATCATTTTGGTCGCCCTTCTCTACACTGTCTCCAGTGCAGCTATATCCTTTTTGAGATGCGGTGACCAGAATTGCACACAGTATTCAAGGTGCGATCTCACCATGACATCCTCTGTTTTATTTTCTATTTCCTTCTTAATAATTCCTAAAATTCTGTTTGCTTTTTTGATTGCCACAGCACACATGGTCTCTCTCACTCACTTCCTCCTTGACGTAGCAGGCAGCAGCTGTTGTGGAGCGCTAGGAGAGCGATCCCACTCCTGGGTGATGTGTGTCCTTGGGCCACGGCTCGACCCCAGAGGGCTCTGAAGAGGTGCCGTGGGAGGCGTGGCATGCCCGAGCATGGGCTGGACGGGAGCAGGGCTGGAGTGAAGACTGGCTGACAGGCCCTCCTCCGGACCTGCACGCTTCGGAAGACCTAACAACGCAATGTTGGTCTTGTGAACAGTCCTCCGACCGTTCCCAGCCCTTTCGGACCTGCCGCAGGGTACAGCACGAAGCGGCAGGCCGGATGGAGGCCAGGACAGCGATGACTGGAACATAGATTCAGACGAGACTCAGGAACATGGTACTGGAAGTGCAGACGTAGACTCAGGAACGTGGTACTGGACGAAGAGACGTGGAGTCAGGAACGAGGTATGATGCATACAGGAGATTCAAGGGCGAGGTACGAGACTGGCAACATGAAGCGCCCTACACAGCCCGCCCGTGGGGCTGGTCACGGACCATGACAGGGGTTGCCACTGGATACCAGGCTTTCAGCAGGTTCAGGAACAAGGTAAGGCATTCTCACGGACTTAGAAACGAGGTGCATGGCTTGCATCACGAAGCGCCCTACTCAGCCCCACCCATAGGGCTGGTCACGGACCACAACATGGCTTGCCGCGAGGCACCAGGACATTTTGAAGATACAGGAACGAAGTGCTAGCTTTCAGGAGATTCAGGAACAAGGTAAATACTTCTCAGAGATTCAGAAATGAGGTACATGGCTTGCATCACGAAGCGCCCTACTCAGCCCGCCCCGAGGGCTGGTCACGGACCACAACATGGCTTGCCGCGAGGTACCAGGACATTAACCAATGCAGGAACAAGGTGCTAGCTTACAGGAGATTCAAGAACAAGGTACTTAGCTTTCAGGCGAATACAGGAACAAGGTTTGCATCATCTGGGCTGGAAACATCATGAGAGGAACATCAGGACTGGAACAACTGGACAAGGAGCTCCAACAGAGAACATGAAACACAGGACCTTGCAGAAGTGCTGGAACACGGACGACTTCCTGGAGCGAAGGATCTCAGGAGTGACCAACTCCTTGCGAAGGCAAAGACAGACTGAAAGCTGAGCCCTTTAGTAGGGCTGAGTTGGACAACGCCCAGGGAGGGGTCAGCAGGGGGCCACACCTGGCTGGCCCTAGAAGAGGAGCAGAGAGACGCGCGCCCGCACCCTAGGGAGCTGGAGAGAAGAGCTGGAAGCTGGTGGCGTCCTCAGCCACGTGGAAGGCCAGGGAAGCAGTGGAGCAGCCCTGGGCTGGAGCTGGGTGAAGGCAGGTCAGTGGAGCAGCTCCCAGCTGCAAGGAATGAAGCAGGAAGAAGCAGATAGAGGTAAGGCTGGCTGCAGGCACCGGCAGAGAGAACAGAGAGCTGCAAGGACTGAAGCAGGAGAAGGGCTGACTGCAGGAACGGCTCCATGCCGTGAAGACAGCCCCAGGAGGAGAGGTAAGACTGCAGGCAGAGTAGAGAGCTGTAGCAGGCTGCAGGCACTGGCAGGGACGGCTTCCCAGCCAGGCAAGGACCCGGGCTGTAGCAGGCACCAGCAGAGACGGCCTGCTGACTGAAGGGCCCGGGATCGCAGCAGCACGTCGGGAGAAGGCAGGAACAGCTGCGGGGACAGCCCCAGCTGATTCAGGGAGAAAGCAAGCAGCGTTAGCAGCCCGACTGGCTGTGGCTGTGAGAAGGTAAGAGCCTGCCCACGCTCCTTGCGGGCAGGATCACAACAGCAGCAATCTCCTTCTTCAGCCCCCATGGCCATGGGAACGACTTCCGGCTACGGGGCATTGGACTACTTCCGGAAGGGCGCACGCCTCCTCCTCAGCAGTGCAGCCCCACCGAAACTGTCAGTGTGGTAAGGGCTGCCATAGTAAGTGGAAAAGCAGTGCAGCCCCACCAGAATCAACAGCATTGCCAGCGGGGCCGCGCTGCTTTTCCACTTACTAAGGCCACGCTGACCACGTCATCAATTTCGATGGGGCAGTGCTGCTTTTCTTTTTGCTGAGGACCCGCCGACAGCCGGCCGCACTGCTCTTATTGGCGCCTTTTTGTAGCAGTGCCTATGGCCATAGGCAGGCTACGGCTCTGCCAGAAGTATGCTGCCTGGCTATTCCCTCCCAGAAGTATTTATTTCTGAAATATTAAAATTGAAAACTGAGTTCTCAGATTCTCTTTAGATGAAGAGTTCTAGATCCTTTGTTTGTTTAGTATCTTTTTGTTGGATCAAGAAAGACCTCACTGCCACAATGAAAAGAACCATCATTTTTGCACAATTCTGGAAAAACATCAAGTATGGGACAAGAAGAGGGGAGGAAGAAGAAGACTGGACCAAAATAATAATAATGAAAAGACATTGTATTACATGAGCATTCATGACTGTTGAGGCTCCGTTGCTACAGAAGCAGGGTGGACACCACCTCCAGAGTGGTGCAGGATGGCATGAAGGCTGGAGCTTGGGCAGTCCAGCGAGGCTGGAGCAAGGAATGATGTGTAGGCTGGGCTGGGATTCTGGAACAGACTGGAGCTGCGTAGAGGAAAGGGTGAACCTGAACCCAGGAACAGACTGGAGCCGCCTGGAGGAAAGGGTGAACTGGAACCCAGGAACAGACTGGAGCTGCGTAGAGGAAAGGGTGAACTGGAACCCAGGAACAGACTGGAGCTGCCTGGAGGAAAGGGTGAACTGGAACCCAGGAACAGACTGGAGCTGCGTAGAGGAAAGGGTGAACTGGAACCCAGGAACAGACTGGAGCTGCCTGGAGGAAAGGGTGAACTGGAACCCAGGAACAGACTGGAGCTGCGTAGAGGAAAGGGTGAACTGGAACCCAGGAACAGACTGGAGCTGCGTAGAGGAAAGGGTGAACTGGAACCCAGGAACAGACTGGAGCTGCCTGGAGGAAAGGGTGAACTGGACCCAGGAACAGACTGGAGCTGCCTGGAGGCAGAGATGGATTTAGGATTTTGCCACCCCTAGGCACTATTGCTACTGTCAAACCCCAGACCCCCCCCCCCCCCCAGTAAGGTCTAAGGCACAGCCCCCACAATGTGGCAAAAATTGGAAACATGTGAAGCACACTGGCAAAAATTTCCATCTTTTATATTATGTTGTAAAATTTAAGTAATTTTCCAACCTTGCTTGTGTCTGTATAATTTATTTTTTGTTTCCTGAAGAAAAAGGGACCTCAAGTATCAGTACAGGGATGAGATCTCAGGGAGGGGGAGAGGACCAGAAGAAAAGAGGAGGACTAGTGATAGGTTGAGGAGAAGTTAATAGGAACGGGCATATCCCCACTTCAGCTGGTAGTAAGGCAGAGTAGCCACCTCTCATCACTCTCTCAGGCAGGGGGGGCTTCTCTCCTGAAGATCAACAAGTCCAAAATCAAAACTTTCCAATAAGTTAAAATAAAAACCTCCCTCTTTCCTGGTTTTCTAGGCCAGGGGGCGCCTAGAAAGGATCCTCTAGAAAACTCTCCTCCTTGGCCCAAATTCATAGGGCTGAGCTGATCAATCCCAAACCTTGGGAGAAGGACCCTTTAGGGGTGGTCTAAAAAAATGCTAAAAATCGCCCTTGGTTTTGGTCAAAGAGGATACGTTTTTAGGTAAGGAATTGTAGCATCCCTTACACTGGATCAGACCAAGGGTCAATCAAGCCCAGTATCCTCTTTTCAGCAGTGGTCAATCCAGGTCACAAGTACCTGGCAGAATCCCAAATAGTAATACCAGGCTTGCATCATTTTACATCATTCAAGAAAAAAAAATAAGCTAATAATATATGAGCCCATGAAAATATCCTTGCATAAGCAGGCAAAAGAAAGAAATCTAATAAAAGAAAAATGGCCTAATATAAAATCTCCAGATGGTTTGCCTTAGTTCTGTCAGCTTTCAATCTATGAGATATAAAGAAAGTGAGATCAGCAATGTTCAAAACAATGAGAGAACACTTAAACTGGAGAAATTCAACAAGAAACATCTGAGATGCACAATTTCCCAGAAGTAGCATAAGCTTAATCTCCATATTTACCTAGAGGGAAAGCTCCCCCTCTACCAGTCCTGTTACTAAATTAGCATAAAAATGTAACGCCGAAATGTCATCAGAATGCAAGCTAAGGCAAATCCATCTGAGATAATTCTACTTTCAGCAAGCTACATCGAAGCAATTTCAAATTATAAAACAATCCCAACCAATATGAAGAGGTACTTTTTAGGCTCCAGCTACAGGAAGAGCTTCTTCAAGGACTCGAGCTCCAGCTTTAGCAGCATATTCTGGTTGCTCCTGGTGAATCCTGGTAGGGCTTTTAGTATTTCCTTAATTCTCTGGCTTAGAGGCGGGATCATCTGTAAAATGTAGAATCAAAACTCTTTCGCAGTCACCAGAAACTTTCATTTTGGGCTGATAAGGTTAGGGGCCGTGGATTTGGGATTAACGATGGGATGTAGGAGGGGTAATTGAGAAACCTGATGGTATTACTGATTTTCCTGTACTGTTGTATTTGTTTGAAGTATGCCAATAAAAAAAAAGTTTACCTTAAAACTTTTTGCACATCCTTTACAGCAGAAAAAAAAAAAGTTTTCCCTTCCAATTAATTCAAAGGCTCGGTGAGTGCGACCCTGGCCAGTGGAAGGTTATGAGAATGAAGTCTCTTCTTGATATCTGTGAACTGTTGCCATATTTATTCAATTCAGTACGGTAATCCAGACAAAAAAAAACAGCTCATTACCTTCTGGCATAGCCACCTAGTATAAGAAGCTGGGGAGATAAATCCTTCCCCAAACCAGCATCTCTAGGCCCTAATAATCACCTCTTCTCCCAGCCTAGCTGCCTCTGACCTCGGATTAGGCTGAGAACAGGCACAAAGATGGAGGCCAAGCCAGGAGCCGGGAGGAAGCTTTCAGCTGCCGCCGCTAATTCCCTACCTCTGATTGGCTCTGGCCTGCAGAATTAGCCAACCAGTAGCAGGAGAGAATCAGCCAATCAGCAGCGAGAGGTGGGGAAACATTTTCTCTGGCTCCACACAGGAAAAAAACAAGAGATTGTGTGGTTGAGGGGCACAGAAAAGAGAGAGCGAAAGATTGTGTGTGTGTGAAGGGAGGGTGGGGCAAGGAGAGGAGGGAGAAAGTTTGTGTGTGGGTGGAAGGGGACACAGAGAGGAGAGAGGAATAGACAGTTTGTGTGTGTGAGAAGGCACAGAGAGGAGAAAGGAAGAGATTGTGTTTGTGTGTTAGTGGGTGGGGGTACAGAGAGAAGAGGGCAAGGAGGTTGTGTGATTGTGAAGGATCGATCAAGAGTGGTGTGGAACAGAGGAGAGCGCAAGAGATTTCGTGTGTGTGAAGGGGAGCTCAAAAGTTCATAGGGGAAGGCAAATGAGTGGGTGAGGGCAGAGAAAGTGCAAGAAAATGTGCGCATGGTGAGATCAAGAATGAGAGGATGGGGGGCAGAGGGTAACAGTGTGGGTGTGGGGTCAATGAGAAGAGAAAGCAAGGTCACAGAGGATAGAGCAAGAGATTGTGTCAGTGACTGGGGGGATCTATCAAGAGTAGGGTGGGGGACACAGGAAAGATCAAGAGTGTAAGTGTTTGAGTGCAGAGAAATCAAGCGTGTGTGTGGGTGGGGGATAATGGGAGGAGAGAGCAATAGTGAGGGTGGAGACACAGAGGAGCAAATAACATAGTGTGAGGGGGAGATCAATAGTGCAGGGGGAGCAAGTGTATAAGTATGTGTGTGAGAAATGGGGGAAGATAAAGCAATTGTGTGTGTATGCGAGGGGCAGCGCGTGTGTGTGGGTGAGGGGTGAGTGGAAGGAATGTGCAAGAGTGAGTATGGGGGCACAGAGATGGGAGCACAAGAGACTATGTGCGAGTGATGGGGACATCAAGAGTATGAGTGTGTGGGGAGCAGAGAGGAGAGAGCAAACGAGTGTGTGTGTCGGTGAGAGTGCGATCGAGGGCAAGGAGAGGAAGAATGTGGAGGGAGTGAGAAGAGTGTGCAAGGATGAGAAGAGAGGGGCGATCAAGACTTGAGAAAGAGGGGAGAGAGGAGAGCAAGAGATTTTGTGTGCGCAATTGTGAATGTGAGTGTTGGGTGTGGGGCAGTGAGAGGAGAGAGAGCAAGAGAGTGTGTGTGGGGAAGAGTGTGAAAGGAGAAATTAAGGATGGGGAGAGAGCAAAGGTGGCGGATGGGGAACAGAAAGGGGAGGGAGAGGAGCAGGGTTGGTAGGAAATGGAGAAGGAGAGGATCCTGGATGACGGTAGGGGGTGCAGGGGGCAGTGGGGGGAGAACGCAAAGAAAGAAATCTAGGGTGATAATGCAGGAGAAGAAGTAAAAAGGCAGGGATGGAAAAGAAGGAAGAAAAAGTGTTAGAATGTAGCTCTTTCCTTTGACGTGGCATATTCTCCAAGGGCACACACTCATTTTACTGGAACTGTCTTTGCTATTTATTGTCCCCTCCTGCTTGTTACACCCCAGGGGCGAGTCCTAGCTGATGCTTATGGCCCAGGCGGTGGTGTGATTCTCTCTGCAAAGTCTTCAGAGGGATAGCCGTGTTTGCCTGGTGTGGCAAAAAAAAATGACAGGAGTCGGATGGCACCTTCTAGACTAACCAGCTTATTGACGCATGAGCTTTCAAGGACAGAGTCCACTTCGTCAGAGGCATCCGCCATTGCTCTGAGTGAGGGAAAGGCCCAGTCTCTGGGGAAACCCTGCTCTGCGAAGGGGTCCCCGTATCTCACAGGAGGAGGATCCTGCCTGAGGCTCTGTGTCCCCAGCCCGTGTCCTGGTTCCTTTTGGTGTGGAGATCCCTCTGGTGAGTCTCCAGCCATCTTCCTCCTTCTTCCCGCTGTCTGTGACCTCTCAGAAAGAAAGATCTGATCTCCCGCTCCAGGACTGAGCTGCTATAGCCCCAGCTCCAACTGAGGAGGGGGTGGCACAAACCTGCTCGGGAGCAAAACCCGGCCACAACCCTCTAACGGCCAAAGATCTCCTCTGGAGTCAGTGCGGCCCCTTTCTCCTCAGACGAGTGCCCGGCCTCCGGATCCGGGGGGGATGGCCATCTCCAGGAAGCTGCAGGTCTCGCCTCCAGCCAAAAATCCTCAGCTCAGTTAAAAACCCTCAACCAATGTCTCTCTTTAACCTCAGGGCAGCCCTAGGCCTGGCAGAGATTTCCCTTAACTGAAATTCTACCCGGGGAGGGGACTGGGCCTCACTGAGGCAAAAGAAACTGGAGAGAGAGCTCTTTGCTCTTCAAGAGCCAAACCAAAAGACCACACGGACTGCTCGCCCAGCTCAGGCAGCCTCATGGGATGATAGGAGGGCGTCACCTTCTAGCTGTCCACTTCCTGTCACAGGGATCTAGGGCCATCTAATGGCCGATCAAGGGGGTCAACCCGAAAGTATCCACGGCTGAAGGAAAGAGATAAAGGAGAAAGGAGGAGACCAGAGAGAAAGAAAAAAAGAAGAGACAAGGTCAGAGAATGAGAAGAAAAAAAAACGCTGATCCAGAAAAACAAGGCATAGGTTGGAAAACTATTTTGTTTTGCGACAGAGAATATTAATGATGAAGAAATTAATGGTTGGGGCAGGAGGGATGGGGAACATGGAAAAAGACAGAAAATCTATGCTGCTTCCCCCTCCCTGCCCCTCTGCTTTCCAGCCTTTTTAGTGCGGCTCTTTTCCTTTTTCTGGCAAGCGGCAGCTTTCCTGCCCTCTCCTTGGAATTCAGCACTTTTATAAGATCGCTGCTGGGCCTGCTCCTGTTTATCCAGGGCTGCGGTGCGCCCTTCCCAGCATAAAGTTCCCAGGAGCGGCGCCAGCAGGGAAGAGGCCTCTGATGGGTTTTTCAAATAAATGCTCCAAACTCCCAGCATCAGAATCTTCTGGAATCCCCACCTTCCTCTGACCATTCCTCCTGGAATGATTTTCAAGGTCCTCCGCTTTCGTCACCGACCTCTGTATAAGTTTGCAGTAGCCATCAGACTCTTTTTTTTTTTTTTTAAGGTCTGCGATATCATTTCATTCGAGAGGTTATACAGTTTTCGGAGGCTTCTATCCTGTTTACAGCTTCCTGAAGATCTTTCCTCACGGCTTCCTAATTGGATTGAATTTTTTTTTTTTTTTTTTTACTACAGTTGAGTGTCCAATGCATCGTTTATTGTTGCTTGTTTTTATTGCAGCAAGAATCGCTGTTAGCGCGATTGTCTGCTGTGGCTCCTAGAGAGGGGAAGCACCTCGGGAGGATCCTGGTGAGGTCTGAGCTGAAGTGAAGCCAGTGCCACCTTTAGCTGTTACAAACCCTTCAATGGGGTTCACTGCAGACATTGCTGACCTAGAGCTCTTGGCAGCTCATTTTAACTCCATTATGGATGTGAATTAGACCTGGAAATACCTGAAACTGCCATTGGGCCGTACGCATTATAACCCCCAGCTCTAGAAGAGTTTGCATTTGCTGTATGTTGAATCCTTCCATTGTTAACCATGTGCTTGAAAAAAAGTCCAGCGTAGAATCTGAACGGGACTATGTTTCGGTATCTACAGGCTCAAAACCTGTCACAAGGCCCTGGATGGTCTCTTCAGTAATGGCGTGTTCGGCGGCTCGTTCTTCCAGGGCCAGGAGCTGTTCGGTGAGGACTACCCCCTCCGCCCCCACCACACACCCATGGTGACCTCCCGCCCCCACCACACACCCATGGTGACCTCCCGTCTTCCTACTGGTGCTCTCGTCACTTCACCTCCCCGTACATCGCCCCAATGACAGCGGTCAGGACTTACTGCTGCATTCTAGCATTGTCAATAGTTCTAGAGCATTCCCCCCATAGAGTGGTGGAAAAGATGAGGCCACGGATCAGAACCTCCTGTTCTCCAGCAGGAAAATTGACTTGGCCAGGCTTTTTTGTAGGTCTTCTACCGCTTGCTGGTAGAACCTCTGCATCCCTCTGATCCCTAGATCCTGAGGGGTATCTGAGGTACTGGCTAGTAGGAGCTATGGGTCACTCTTGGAAGGCTTCCCTGTTAAGATGTTAGTTCTTTGATAATACACAATTGATTTCTAACACACGCCTGTAGTGAGGGTGGCTTTGTGTGTGCTGCTTCCTTGCTTATCCCTTGGCAAAGCCCTGACGGATGCGTGCTTGAGAGATCTCTGAACCGGCTCCATGGCTCTGGCCACATTTAATCAACTCTCCCAGTTGCTTAGATTTTCTCTAATTAGGTTTTTATTTCTCTTCATATCTGTAGATATAACACACTTGATTGTGGTCCTGATAGGCCCTTGTTGAGTTTTACTGTAGTGCCTCGAGATTGCTGTACTTTCCATTGCTTCTTGTGGAGAAGAGTCATGTAAATGGCACGAGGCACAAAGTTTTGGCAAACATTTTGGGCTTCTGGCTCTTTGAATTAACAATCACGACAGGAGCTTGCTCATTGTCTTTCTTCCACCCAATTTCATAGGTTGGTGACCTCAGGAGAATGCCTCTGTCCTGTCTCCACAGGTGGGTTTTTTTTTATGTTTCTTCACTGTTGTCCTGCTTCCACAGCCGTTTACCTCTTTCTGTTTGCTAATGCTATTGGTCATGCTTTTATTCTGCATAAAGTTTCGTTTACTATTATACTGCCAACTATTTCATTGTAAAACCTGGAAAGCAATTAATAAATTATATTAAATAAATAAAGCTGGTGGCCGGCCTGCACGTTCACTGCTTCTGTGGTATTTAGTGCAGCTGACTCTGATTGAAAGAAGGGATTCCTGGGTATTTTTTGTTGTGTTTTTCAGTCCGCTCTGGTCAGTCTGAATGCTTCAACAGTTAATTCTGGCCTAGCTAAGATTGCCAACTGGCTCCACATTTTCAGGACAGGTTGATCCAGTCCTGGTTTTACTTCCCTGCATGCAGTTACTTATAATCTTGCTTTTCTTAGGAAATGCAATAGGGAAATCAGAATAAGTCCCAGCATGCAATGGGGTAAAACCAGGACTGGATTAACCTGTCCTGAAAATCTGAAGCCTGTTGGCAACCCTAGGCCTAGCCCTGCAGAATAATCCTCATTTTACCTGTTTTTGTTTGGGGTGGCCCAGACTGCTCTGGTCACTGTTATCTCCAATGTATGCACATTTATTTATTTATTTATTTATTTATTTATTTAATTTTATATACCGGCAACCGTTTGCACATCGTGCCGGTTTACAGATAACTTAAAACAAGGATATATATAGGCAAAGCCTTTACAAGGAACATTGTGTAACCTAGAACATAGTAACAGATCAATAACTAAATAAATAGGGGAGGGAGGGGAGGGGGTGGTCGAGACAAAGGGGGGGGCAGGGGGGGGGTGAAGACGGAAACGTGAGGAGAAAATATGTACAGGGAAACAATGAACAAGTGGTATGTACATAGGTTGTGTGCAATATTTGAAAATGCGCAAGGGCAACAGTGAAAGGGGTAAGAAGATATGTACGGTGCTAATAAGAGATAAATTATTGTGTGCATGATAAGTGAGGGGTTTGTGGTTGTCTTGAGGGGATGGGTGTAGGTCCTGTGGTGGGGGTGTTAGTACTGGTACTAGATGGAGGTTGGGTTAAGGTGTTTATAGGTGGTGAAGGTGATTGGGGGTATGCTTGGAGGAAGAGCCAGGTTTTGAGTTTCTTTTTAAAGGTGGGTATGGAGGTTTCGGTGCGAAGGTCAAGTGGCATGGAGTTCCACAGGGAAGGGCCTGCGAGGGATAGGGCCCTATTGGTGGTGGAGATGAGTCTTGTGGATTTTATAGATGGGGGGATAAGAGTTCCACGAAGGGAGGAGCGGGTAGGACTTGTGGAGGTACGAGGGAGGAAGGGTGGGCTTAACCAGTTGTAGTGTTCATTAGTAATACTTTTGTGGATGAGGGTAAGGGTCTTGTATAGGATGCGTGAATGGATGGGCAGCCAATGGAGATTGATGAGGGTGGGGGTAATGTGGTCTTTCTTCTTGACATTAGAGAGGATGCGTGCAGTAGCGTTTTGAAGGAGTTGGAGAGGTCTGAGGTGGGTGGCAGGGAGTCCAAGTAAGAGTGCGTTACAGTAATCGATTTTTGAAAAAATTAGTGATTGGAGTACTGTGCGGAAGTCATGGAAGTAGAGGAGGGGTTTGAGTTTTTTGAGGGTTTGGAGTTTGAAATAGCAACTGCTAACGATAGATTTGATATATGGTTTGAAGGTTAGTTGGTTGTCAAGTATAACACCCAAGTTTCTTGTGTCGGAGATAAAGTTAGGAGTCTGAAGCGTGGAGGGACAGGGTATGGGTGCATGTTTGGAGGAGATGAGGAGGAGTTCAGTTTTCTGAGGGTTGAGGGCTAAGTGCATGTCGGTGAGAAGTTGGTTAATGGAAGTGAGAATGGTGTCCCATCTATGTAGAGCAGTGAGTACAGTATCTGTGAAAGGAATGAGTATTTGCACATCATCTGCATAGATGAAGTGTGTAATACCAAGGTTAGAAAGGAGGTTTGTGAGGGGGAGCATGTAAATGTTGAATAGCGTGGAAGAGAGGGAGGATCCTTGGGGGACGCCACAGTCGAGATTAACAGGGGGGATGTGAAATTATCAATGAGGACTGTGTAGGTGCGGTTTTGGAGGAAGGACTTTATCCAGGAGAGGGCAGTACCTGAGATTCCTATACTGGTGAGAGTGTTGATAAGGATGTTATGATTTACAGTATCGAAGGCGGCGGAAATATCTAGCATGGCAATGAGATAGGATTTACCGGCATCCATTCCTTTGATGATGGTGTCTGTGAGGGAAAGGAGTAGGGATTCGGTACTGAGGTGTTTACGAAAGCCATGTTGTGTAGGTGGGAGTATGTTGGATTGTTCTATGTGGTCAGAGAGGCGGGAATTAACTAGTTTCTCAATGATTTTGGAGAGGAAAGGGAGATTGGAGATGGGACGGAGGTTGGATAGGTTGGAAGGATTTACTTGTTTACTTGTTAATAAAGTATGTTGAAGAAGCAGCATCCTCTGCAAAGTAAAGACTGAGTTAAGCTATCTGTTTAAGTTGCATATAGAAAATGCACAGCGAAGACCAAATAGCCTCTGCATATTGGGACAGGGATAACGAGTGTAATGGGATACCAAGGGTAATGAATACTGCTAAGTACCTGAAAATGTAATATGTGATTCTGAGTTTAAAAACTGATGTGTTCATGCAACCTGAGATACACAGCTCCTCTGAGCAGTGCTTTCTTAACTTACAGTGTGAATATTTTTATTTGCTTAAATTGGCAAATAACTTTTGGATGCAAAGTCTTCTAAGTCCTGAATTTCAATGAAATCGAGTCTTGGAAATGAGAAGGGAGGTTCAAGAAAGGGGGGGGCAAAATGTTTGCTTCGGTTTCCGTGTCAGTGCCTAGATATTTGTTTAAAGAGCCGGACCAGCTACATACTTACTTAAACTCTCATTCTAATTAAGCTTAAGGGAAGTTGGTAAAAATAATGAGCAATGGTTAACTCTGAAGCATTTGGAAATATGTTTATATATTTTTCCTTGTATTTCTGCTCTTAACTACATCTTCTCTCTCATATTTCCTAGTATAGAGATATGAACAAGATAGGGGTGGTTAATATATTATTTCTTGTTGTTTAAGGGTAAATTACAATAGTCAATCTGTACACCCCGATATTGTGGTTCATGTCAAATTTCCAAACAGTTGTTGTTTTGTGGTTTTTTTGTTGGAAAATCAATAAATAGAAAATAAAAAAAAAAAAAGGCTGGAAATAGAAACAATGGGGCAAAGGATGATGAATCAAGAACCATCGGAAATATTTTGGCAGTTTTGCTCCGGATTTTAAAGTTATGCAGTGCTGGCGAGCTGTCCTCTGTATAAGTCAGGGAGGGGAATGTGCTGGTAAGTAGGACATGTTCCTAGCAGTAAGATCCAGCTACACACTTGTCAGTTTATGACCAGGGTTTGCAGGTCTATTCCTCTGCCCACCGTCCACTGCCTTTACCTGTGCCTCCAGGTAACAGTTCCAAAAGGCTGGCAAGTCCATCCACCCTCGTCTTTATTCAGCAGGGAAAGGACAATACAGCCTTCAGTCGTTGCCCAGTCAGATGAGCCTAATGATTCGCCTACTCAAGTTGGCGAGTATTCAAATGGACAATTCCTAGGGGACCGGCTGGATAAAAATAGGATTCCAGGGAATACGTTATTTTTTCTGGAGTTGGCTCTGCCAGCCTTTAGCAAGCACGTTCAGTCTCCATCTTATTTCATCCTCTACAGTTTCTCGCAATTATGGAGGCACTTTAGGGCATATAAACAATTTACATCCTTTGGGATCTGGATGCCAGGGTAAGTAAAAATATCATCCTGCTGCTGGAGTGGAAAGATGTCAAAGAGGCTTTCCCCTCAGGGAGAATTTCGATTCAGAGTAAATTGATTTTGAACCTTGCAATTTTTCTGAATATAATTCTCCTTGAGGGCTCCTATTAGGGAACTTAAGTATCAATGACAAAAAGAGGTTTGCGGGGGGGGAGGTGCGGGAGGGAATAAAGAATAAGGGTTAAGCGAAGCACACATTTTTGTGAAAAAGAAAAAAAAAAAAAGTAACTAGGAAACTAACTTTGGGAGTAATGCTAAATTCAGCAAAAATCGAGAAAGACCTGTACGTTGCTACAGATGCTGACACAAGTCCCTTCATCTTCCTGTATTAGTTTCTAAACTTGGTTGATTCTGTCTAGGCTTTTAGGCTGTCCATTTCCAGGGCCTCTCTCAGCCAAGTGATGATCTGCAGCCCAACAGAAATCTACGTCCTCGGCTCTGTAAGAACTCGAGAGTGTGCTTGGGACATATGCAAGATGCGCCCAGGTACGATTACACAGAAGAATGCGTACTGTCTATGTGGGACACGTGGTAAAAGAAATGCAGAGGGGCTGAATTAGCAGGAGCATTTTGTAGTACCTGATAATTTTTATGTTTTGTTCTAATTCAGTGACTTTTATATATTGCTAGATGCTTATTAGTTCCAAGTTGCTGATATTTTAATATGCCTTATTATTATGCATTATGTGCTTTTTAGTTGTGTAAATTGTCTTGATTTTATTTCCTGACAGCTGGTTAATCAAGTTGATTGAACTAAACTACATTTGAAACTGGTGAGCAATAGCACCAATCAAATGGACAGTAGCTAGGGCTGAAGCCTGGATGGCTGGTGCGACTGCTCACCAGTTTCAAAATTGGCATCTAAAGCAATCTCGTTAATATACCCAACTTGCAGGGGAGAGAGAGCAGGACATTCTTGTATGTTTTATACATAAAGTTCTGGTGATGGAATGAACAAGAGAAGGAATAGGAGACACCCCTCTCAGTTTCTTCACCTTGATTAGCCCGAGATGAAGGTCTACAAACAAGTTGTAGGTAAGACCTTTTTATTGGACTAACAATGCATGTGCAATTAGCTTTCTTGAGCTGGGCTCCTTTCATCAGGTCAATGCAGAGCCTAAACCAGTGGTTCTCAACCTTTTTTCTATCAGGACACACCTGATAGATGATGCTCACATGCATGACACACTGAACACATGACCATCTGCATCCCAGGAGTCCCCCATTTCCTAACAATGGGTGTAAAGCAGAACTAAGATATTTCCCTGTACAACTCGCCGTACAAAAAAGATATTCTGATTCTGCTGTCATCTCAATAACAGCATCACAAACTCCCTCTACTACCAGGTGCACTGTAAAATAATACAAACAAACCCCACTCTGTACACATCTATCAAACCTGCCATACCTCAGCAGCACTAACTCCAAGAAATGAAACAGCAATAGCCCTACCCATGAAAAGGCAGCAGTTCACCACCAGTGCAATATAATATTGAGAAAGTACAACTAATAAGGCTGATACAAACCTCTAGTAAAGTACCTCATCTCAGTCACATACACACAGAACACAGACAGACCTGCCTTCATCAAATATAGAATAAAAGATCACAAATTACAAATGCAAAAACAAAACCCTGCAATGCAAAACATGCAGTACAAAACTGGAGAACTAGAAACAGAAATATACTTCCTCCTACACTAAGCAAAGTTCAAAGAGAGAAGAAATGAATATTCTCAAAATGGACATAGTATTTATTTATTTATCGAGTTTTATATACCGTCTTTCGGTTTCACCATCACAACAGTTTACAATGTTTCGATTTTTAACAGAGTTTTCAAAAGGTTCATTCATATGGTTGTTAACATAGATATTATCGTTTTATAAACTTAGTTTGTAGGTTAGACTATACATGTTTCGGTTCATTGTTATGTTATTTTCTTACATTGGTTCCACCATTTTGCTTAGTGTCAATAGGAGGGGAGTGGTGTTTTAGAGTCATTGGGTGAGTTGGTAGTATGGACCTTGTACCCAGTCACTCCCCTCCATGCCCCCATCACCCCTCACTTCTCCCAAAAAAAAACAAAAAACCTGGCTATTCAGGAAAGCATTTCATAATGAGAACAGAGAATGAAAAAAACTCAGTACAAGGTTACCTAGATGAGTGGTCCCACAACTTTTATTTTATACTCAATAATTAAGTTAGAGAACTCCAGCTTAAGCATAACCCTTGTATGATTACCATATTAATCATATACATGGACTCAATCCATGCCACGTTTCTTATACATTAGGCATCCAGCAATCCTA
Source organism: Rhinatrema bivittatum (assembly GCF_901001135.1). Classification (NCBI taxonomy): domain Eukaryota; kingdom Metazoa; phylum Chordata; class Amphibia; order Gymnophiona; family Rhinatrematidae; genus Rhinatrema; species Rhinatrema bivittatum. Next base: position 34,377,848 of record NC_042617.1, on the reverse strand, counting down.
CACCCTATTTAGCTGTGCCAGACTGTGCAGCAGCCCCCTGAAATGATGGAGCAACAGACATGGAACTACCCTCAGGCGAAGCTACAGAACCAGCACCCAACCCCATCGCAGATGACCCAGCTGTCTTATTTGTCATGTGTATGAGCCAAAGGCTCACATCCTAGGTACACAAAGACATATACTTATTTTCCTCCATCTTCTCTCTCAAACACTCATCATAATTGAGCCAAGACCAACTTGTATAATCTTTGTGATCTGCGAGAATCGTATCCTTGTAAGGAAGTAAAACCCCATATTGAGATGAATCATGATGCCCCACCACGGTGGCCAGACACAAAAACACCAAATCCCATCCAGTATAGTCCAAGGCACCCTCTTTTGAGTATCCTTAAAATGCTCCTTCTCCTTCCTCTTCTTAACCTCCTTCCTACAGCCCCTTCGACCCTCTAGCAATCGAAAAATATCTGCATAAAATTTGCCGCGTTGCAATGGGCGCATTGGCTGTGCGGGAAATATTTTGCATCACGGAGATTAGCTAAAAGCCTCATATGCATGTAATTTACATGTGATGATAGGTCTTAGCTTAGGTCTGAACACACGTTTTGGACGCGCTAATCCCCATATTGCATCAGGGGTTATGGACGCACGTCCAAAACACTTGTCCAATCGCGTGTTAAGCTGTGTGCTAGTCGCAGCACACGGTATTGCATCGGCCCCCAAAGTGGGACAAATCCAGTGCTCAGTGCACGCTCTTCCTGTCTCACTCAGCCTGGGGATAAGACAGAAGCTTGAAGAACTCAAAGATGGGGAAAACGAGGAGGTGCTGTGTGCACTGTGTATGCTGCACAAAGCAGGTCCTAGCTATCCGTGCTCTGCATGCTGCCCGATAATTGCCATAGTCCGGGATTCATGCTGCAGCTCAGAAGAAGTGGCACACATGCTCTCAGAAAGGAGCTCCTGCAAGTTTAAAAGCCACTGCTGATGTTTCTTGTTGCTGCGAGGTGCTGAGAGCTGAGCCCAGGGCAGGCCTGGATCTCAGCACCAGGCAGTAGTGACTTCTCTTTGGCACACCTGATCAGATCTGAAGTCACACTGGTCGGGAAACATCGATGTATATTATATTTACATGCACCAGAAAACCCTAAAAAAAAAAAAAAACCACTTGGAACCTGTAAGGTATTAGGTCTATTGCAATGCATGTTGGTTGTGGGCTTGACCCTCAGAAAGCCATGAATAAGAGGGAGTGAGGAAGGAGAAAGGAGGAGGTCCACCCACCTTGCAGCTTTGCTTTTTTTTGCCGGCAAAGGGAACACCTGGGACTTGTGAGTAGCTCTGTTGCAGAGCAGTGACATCACCACAATACCTCCCCCACTGATGATAAAATCTGCGGTGGGCCTGAAGTGCAACGGGGAGTGAGGAAGGAGAAAGGAGGAGGTCCACTCTCCCTGCAGCTTTGCTTTTTTTTTGCCAAAGGGAACACCTGGGACTTGTGAGTAGCTCTGTCGCAGAGCAGTGACATCACCATAATACCTCCCCCACTGACAATAAAATCTGCGGTGGGGCGGCGCCCCGCTGCCGCCAGCGCCACGCCCAAGCCGCGCGCCCCTTTGGGGCGCACGGCTTGGACCGGCTTAGACCGGTTAGGCCGAAGGCCGACAAGAAACTTTGCTTTTGTTTTCTCTGAAAAAAGATTTTCCATGGGCAGGAAGAGAAAGGTGACAACAACAGCGTACAGGACCTATGGACCATCACGTAATCAGAGTGATGGATACACCAAAAGAGGACAGTATGGGGGCTATATCTTTTGCCTCCCTGAGTCCTGGCGATGGCCCGAAGTCTCCCCAAAAGCCGACTGGAATAACAACTTTTGATGCGGCATGAAACCCGGTAGGAGAGGCCCAAAGAGACTTAAATCTGCAAACACAGATTGAATCTCAATGGACTGAAAAAGTTTTTACCTCAATTTTGGAGGATATACAGCCACTGGGGGACAAAGGTGCCAGTAGCCCTGTAGTTATATAGGACGATGTCACCTTAAGTGATCTTGGGAAAATGATTTTGAAACTTGATAGCAATATATTAAAAATGAATGAGTCATTGCTTGCAGTGATTAAGATGAATAGACATATGATTGAAAACAAGGGAAAAAAATTGAGAAATGTGAAAAAGATCTAATTGCAGTAACTAATAGAGTACATTTAGCACAAAAATGCATTTATTCGAGATAGCTTGGCTATACATAAAGACATGGAATATATTGAGAATTTGTTTAGGGCAAAGAACTTGAGAATTGCTAATTTTCCCTAAACTCGGCTTCTTTCACCTTGGGAGTTATTTAAGAAATTTTTAAAAGAAAATTTATTATATGAAGAGGAAGAAATACCTAATCTTTCCAAGATATATTATTTACCTAAGAAATTATCCAGACTAACTGGAAATCAAAATGATCAGGAAAACTCCTCTACCTATTCTGCACCTCAATGACTTCAGAACAGCCCTACAAGCCCTCATATTATCTAAAATAGACTACTCAAACGCTCTACTCCTAGGTCTCCCGAAGAACAGCCTTGCCCCCCCTACAGCTGCTTCAAAATGCAGCTGCAAGAATATTAACAGGCACCCGCAGAAAAGAACACATCACACCTGTCCTCAAACAACTTCGTTGGCTCCCCATCACAGCCAGAATTCAATTCAAAACCCTCACCCTTATCCACAAAGCCATCCACAATCCTGACATGCTATGGTTTTCAGACTATTTACACATCCGTTCCTCTTCCAGACCCACCAGAACACCCTACACCGCAAACATTAACACACCTTCCCCCAAACTCTTCCATCTAACAGCCACCAAACAACGTGCGCTATCCCTAGCTGGACCCTCCTTATGGAACTCTATGCCCACCCACCTACGCCTTGAAACCTGCACTAAGAAATTCAGACAGAACCTCAAGACCTGGTTGTTCACTCGATCCTACCAATGAGCCCCCTCCTCTTATCACTCCTATTCTCCTTCACCCCTCTGCCACCCCCCCTGCCCCTCCCCTCACTCCCCAGGTCCTTGACCAAATACCCCCTTTTTTAACTCTACCCCCCTAGTTTTTATTGTACATTATCTTTACTTGTATCTAATTATATTTTTATTGTACATTATCTATAATTGTATTTAACTATGTTTTTGCGTTTACCTACTTGTACAGCATAACCTTGGTTTCCCGCACTCTCTAACCCCCCCGCCCCCCCCCCCCCCACCCCTCTTCCCAGTTTCTATTATCAGTTTCATTGTAAAGCCCTGTTGGCTACTTATTGTTCTATGGAAACCGATGTGATGTTTTCTTAACGAATGTCGGTATACAAAAACTGTAAATTAAATAAATAAATAAAATATCGACCTTCTTAGAAGAGTCAATGGACCAGATTAATAATAGAGCAACTTTAATTGTTTCTTGTATCTCAGAGCAGGATAAAGGAAAATTGTTTAAGAAGTTCTTTGCTGTTAGAGATGTATTATTTTGTGGACCTAAAGTTCAAATTTTTCCTGATGTGGCTAGGTCCACTCAGGTAAGAAGGAGAAGCTTTTTGTCCTTGAAAAGTAAGGTATTAGCATTGGGGACAACCTTCTTTTTGAAACTCCCCCTGTCTTTGTTTGATTAATTATCAAGGGAAAAATTTTGGTTTTATTGATCCCTTGCAGTTAGAAACATTTTTATTAGATAAAAATCAAGCATCAAGATCAGAGACTGAAGCCTAAAAGATAAGTTAACTCCTTCTCCTTTCAATTTATATTCAGTATATTGGTAATAGCTGGATAATTCTTATGTTTAATGATTTCCATTGTTCTCCCCCGATTATTGGGTATAATGAGACATGCAATAAATAAATTAGGTTTTTCTTGTTATGAGATAGTATAATAATTATATTTTCCTTTTTATTTTTTGATTGTTAACATTTATTTTCCTGTTTCATGATGTGTAACATTGATGAAAATTAATAAAATTTAAATTAAAAAAAAAGAAAAAAATCCATGAATAAACTGAATTACAATTATAGCATAGTAAATCTCCCTTACTAACTGCCAGCACAACAGTAACAACCCTACTTATGAAAAGGCAACACTGCAAATGTTATACCAGGCTCTAAAACACCAATACACCTCCTATTAGGAAAACAGAAGATACCAGTCTGCTATAGATCCCTACAGAGAAATTACATACTAGCAAAATACCTAAACTCAGGCACATACGCAAAACAAATACAGGCTCTCACCAAATACAGAATAAAGAGACCATAAAGTATAATTAAAAACATACAGAAAAAAACTGACCTGGAAACTGCAAAAAACAGGCTATATAAAGGGCAACAATGGAAAAAAACAAACCTCACCATTCCTTATTAAACATAAAACAGTAAAATCAGGAAATAAAATAAATACATTAATTAAAATAGTAAAAACATACTGAAAGAATATTTTCAAAACAGCTGACAAATCGGACATCCAATAATTAAAAACTTATATACAAATTATTCAAAATTTCCCAAACACCAATAAAATATTTCAAAACAACAGACACAAACATGCCCAAATTAAAACTAATAAGGATTTTTAAAAAATTCACATGCTCCATACCTGGGAAGTTTTGATTTCTAGTCACCCTGAGATTGTCTTAGATTAATTGGGGGTGGAGGGAAAGGCCGCAAACTTTCTCCTTTCTTATAAACACACTCTCTAGCACACACATGTTCATTCATTTGCTCATACGCTGTCTCTCACATATGCACTCATGCTCACAAGCACTCTCCCTCACTCGCTCTCTCTCTCTCTCTTTCATATAACCTGTTACACATACACTCCCTCGCACTTATATGCACTCTCCCTCATATATGCCCTCTAATTTTACTAAAAATGTGATAATTTAAATAAAATTTGAAAGACTGCCCCTCATCAAGTCTCACACCTGCTCTCTCTCCCTCTCATACACATTCTCTCCCTCACACATGCTCTTGCTCTCCCTCACATACACACCCTCTTACTCATCTGTCACCTAATATATAGCTTCTGTAGTTTTGGAAGTAAGTCCCACTGGGCACTGCATTAGCAAACAAAATCTAGGAACACCAGCAACACACACACACAGGCTGCCTCACACACACCCTCTCTCTCATGCACATACACATACAGGCTCTCTCTTGCATGAACACAGGATCTCACATGTATGCACACATACAGGCTTTAGTACACACACACACACACACACAAAATCATGTACGCTCTCACATGTATGCACATACACACACACACACAATCTCAGAGTCTGGGCCTCTTCTTCAGCCACAGGCAGGATGAGGTCCACTGGCAGCCACCAGGTCCTCCCTTCCTCTTTGGCCACCATGGGATGGGCTCTGCGCCAACCTGCTGGGACTCTTCTGATCTTTAGCTGTTGGGATGGGCCTATGGGGCCTCTCCTGATCTTCTGCTGCCACAGAATAGGCTATGTGGCACCCTGCTTGGCCTCTCCTGATCTGCAGTCTGCCAGGTCATGGTGCAGGCAACAGCAGGAGTCATGTTTAACTAAACATCATTTCCTGCTGCCATGGAGCCAGTCCTGTGGTAGGATCTGAGAGACACCCCCAGCAGTATATTGAGATTGAGATTTTATTAAACGCAACTTCTGCTGCCAGCTGGGCAGGGAGGTGCATGGCCAGTAATTAGATCGGTCAGGAGTTTGGCTTATCCCTGCCCGATGCTGACTCTGCAGTCGGCTGCCACCGCCTCCACAGGTATTCAATTGCATGGTATGCACATCTGCTCGCACCAGACCTGCTCTCACACGCACATAAACCTTCACTCTCTCATACACAAACACACAGGGCCTCTCCCTCTCTTCTTCTGCCGCGGTAAAATGGGGTTTGCTGTGGCCCCACCTGGCCTCTCTTTGGCCACAGTGGGATGCGCAGGCCTCCTTTCAGCCTCAGCAATATGGGGTCCCATTGCGGGCCCCAAAGGGCCTCTCTTCGGCCACAGCAGGATGTGGTCCACTGTGGCCCTACCAGGTTACTCTTCAGCCAAGATGGGATGGGGGGGTCTGCCGCAGCCCCACGGCATGCTTTCCTTCAGCCGCCATGTGATAGGGGATGCTGGCGGTACCCAGCTCGCCCTACCCAAAGATCAGCACTAACAGAGGCGCCCCCTTCAACATGGTGCTCTGTGCAGCCAGACAGATCATGCATCCCAAAAGCTGACCCTGTGGTCAGTCACTAGGATGACCTTGCATCCCAGCAGATAGTAGCAAAATGTCTCCAAGGCCCACTTTACAGCCAGTGCCTCCTTTTCAACCAATGAATAAGGTTTCTCCCTGGGGAGTAATTTTCTACTTAGGAATGCGACTGGCTGCTCTTGGATCTCCTTTTCCTGTACCTACCTCCGAGGCATCTATTTGAACACTGAAGGAACTTATTTGGATTTGCGGCCTGTGGGGGAGCCCCTGCAAGCCACAGCACTCACCCCGTCAGCAGCACATCACAGCCAGGACGCTACCTACAACTGGGTTCCTCTCACACACTGCGGGATGCCGCCATGACCGCTGCCAGTCATCTGGGCTTTCTTAGGCACTTGCATGCCTGACGTTCCCCCTTTTAACTCCTGCTCATTGAAGGAATTATTTCCTGATGCCCCTTTTTACATATCTTAGTTAACTAGAATAAAATATGGTATAAATATGGTATAAAAAAATTTGCAAGTAATTAAAAGTATATGAAAAACTGTTCCACTTGTGGAACGTTGGTACCTAAAAGGTTAAAGGGCCAATGGCGGGAAACTCAGTAGCGGAGTCCAGTGATGATGTCAGAAGTGTCTGCCTTTTTAAACCCCGCTTGTACTACGTCTTTGCCTCAGCAACGGATCTCCTGCCTTTCAGTGCACGTTTCCATCATTCTTGATTCCTGCGTGCCTTGTCCTCCAGCCTTGCCTCATTCAGCTGTATCTTCCAGCCTTGCCTCATCCCTAAGTCCTCCAGCCATGCTTCATCCAGCCTTGTTCTCCATCCTTGCCTCGTCCAGCCTCATCTTCCTTACTTGTCTTGTGAAGTGTCTTCAGTATGACTTCTTCCATCCTTGGCCTATCTCTGTTAGCCTGCTGTCTGCCCTGACCCTGATGTGTATCTGGCCTCTAGTTATCACCACTGCCCTAGGGACCTGCCTAAGTCCTGCTGACTACCAGAACCCAAGGGCGACTGGTAAAGGTGAAGCTCCAGACTGTCCTGCTACATGGCACATTTGCTAGCTGCCGGCATAGGCCTCGGAGGTTCACCTTTGAGGCTGAATCAGCTACACACTGCAGCACCAAGGGCTCATACAACCGCTACCCTTCACAGAACTGTTAAAGTCGGGACTCATTAAAACCAGCTGTGAGCAGAGGACACACTTCAGTCCCTGGAAGGCATCTTCTGTCCCTGCTGACCAGTTAACCTTTTCTGGTGCCTTCTTTATCAGCAGGCAGGTTAAGGGCTCGGCTCTTTCTGCAGTGTTCGGAATGAACCACCTGCAATAGCCCCCCAAGTCCTAGACAGGCTCTCACTTTTCTCTTTGCCTGGGGAGTAGGTGCCCATGCAATTACTCCTGTCTTCCATGCCTGCAGGTGGACCTACCCCTTTCCCAGGGCATTCCTCAAGCACTGTAACCCTTGGCCCCCTAGTGGACACTTTTTTGGGGTTGGCTATCAGCCCTGCTTTCCGTTGGCTTGCAAAAATTGCCTCTAATTGTCATAGGTTAATTGCTGAATCCTTTGAGTTCTGGCACTGGATAATTTTTTAATAGCAAAATAAAATTTTAGTACCCAGAGCAAATGTCAGACAAGAGTGTTCTTATTAAAAGAATATATCAAGGTAACAGTCACTGCTTCCTTACGGGGATTTGGCTTCTGGTTTTGCAAGGGTGTATACAAGCATTTCAACATCACTTGCTTTATACAAATCATGGATCAATCTTCATAAAACTTTAGCCATCTCACTGGGGTCTTTCAGGGCTTTTCAATATAACATAACTTTAGTACTTGAAGTTTTAAGTTATTTAACACCATAAAACCAGGAGCCCCAGTTCCCACCATCTCATCAGCGACATCTGTCTTGCAACAGAAAGATATTTTCCAATTCATAAACTTCCCATGTGGATAGCTAAGGTCTTCCTAGAAATGCATTTAATCTTAAATTCTGTTAAAACTAATCAGTTTTGTTATCACTCCTATAGCAGAGGGCATCCAGAGTGTCACAGGCCCTGACATGCTGTGTGGGAGTGGAGCAGGCTGACTGGGTGCTAATTGTTTCCAGAAGAGCTCCAGTGGGCAGCCTGCCATCATAATTATTTCATTTCATTGAAAATGCAAAGTAGGGAAAACACAGCAAAGCCAGCAGGCCTGTTAAATGAGCATGCACTTGTGATTTTTTTGCACTTTAAACTAGATAAGATAACATGGAGGCGGTGATATCTTTCATTGGACTGGCTGGAAATTTTTCAACATAGGTGTTATTGTGCATTAGCAGTTTGTTTGTTTTTTTTATCTCACCAGTCCTTCTGATGTCCTAAACTGGACTGGAATACGAATACATTTTGGAAGTTTCGGAGATGAAAGCCTGTGGGGTCACCAGTTAAGTCGGGGGCACTAAGGGGATGTTTGAAGATTTTCCCCCTTTGTGTCTAAAGTGGGGGAGTGGAATGATCTTTGGAGGCCCTGAAAACTTTGGCACCATAACCTTGTCTGTCGGGTGCATGTGAAAACTCAACACGCGATAACCTGGCCTGTTTGGAGCATGCAGGGGCTTAATTTGTAGACAAAAAGGAAATGGATCTGTGGGGCTGGAGCCAGGTCTGACTGGTGCAAAGGGTGTGAAAACTTTCTCTCCCAACCACACACACCCCCAAACCCTAAATGCACGCTTCACACTCTGAACCTGCTTGATGAGCACTAGTGGGTGAAGGGGCAGCTGGGGGTTGAGCACTGGTGAAAGCCGGGGATGGAGGGCAGAGAGAATGTGGCCTTCTGTCTTTAATCTCCTCCTCCTCCTCTCTGCCCTAGTAATCCTGATCCTACGTCACAGCCCCCCCCCCCCCCCATGAATCCCCCAATGCTCCTCATTTCCCCCCTCTCCCAGCTTTCTGTTCCCAGCAATACAGGAGGAGAAGGGGGTGAGGGTGGGGGTGGGGGATAACAGGAGGAGAGGGGCTGTTCTATCTACTCCAGGCTCCCCTTCTCTTCCCCCCCCACCCCCACAGACTGTCTGAAGGGGAGGGGCTGGAGAAGAACGCCCCTGCTGCTCTGCTTTCAAGACTGAAAAGAAGTGCGGGAACTGTGTTCTGGGCCATTCCCCCTCAAATTAAGCCATGGGAATATGTAAAAACTCTCGAGCAGTAACCTTGCTGGTTTAGAGTATGTAAGAACTCATGTGGAATAATCTCACCTGTCTGGAGTATATAAATACTCTTGTGCAGTAACCCCTTGGATCATGTAAGAACTCATGTGGAATAATCTCACCTGTCTGGAGTACATAAATACTCTCGTGCAGTAACCTCGCTGGTTTGGAGTATGTAAGAACTCATGTGGAATAATTTCACCTGTCTGGAGTATATAAATACTCTCGTGCATTAACCTTGCTGGTTTGGAGTATGTAAGAACTCATGTGGAATAATCTCACCTGTCTGGAGTATATAAATACTCTTGTGCAGTAACCCCTTGGATCATGTAAGAACTCATGTGGAATAATCTCACCTGTCTGGAGTATATAAATACTCTCGTGCAGTAACCTTGCTGGTTTGGAGTATGTAAGAACTCATGTGCAATAATCTCACCTGTCTGGAGTATATAAATACTCTTGTGCAGTAACCTCGCTGGTTTGAAGTAAGTAAGAACTCATGGGGAATAATCTCACCTGTCTGGAGTATATAAATACTCTCATCTGGTATCCTCGGCTGTCTGGAGTATTATTTTTTGCTGGACAAATTAAGCATCTTCTCATCTGCTACATAAGCCAGAGAAGGTGCAGCTGAGAACCGATGTCTCTCTGGCCAGCAAGCCCTTCATGGGATAGACTGAAACCTGCTATTAGGGCACTCACGATTATGCAGCCATAAAGTGCTGAAGATTGGTATTAACCAGTTAACGTCCGTCCCCTGACTCCATGCTGCCCTCGGGACGGCACAGCACTCTAGAGTCAATTTTGCTGCTCAAGGACAGCACGTTTTCAGAGATACCAGTCTTGCTGCCTAACTCAAGACGAGTGGCTCGATGGCTTTGAACAATACACATCTGCCCCCAAAGGCATAAGAAATAGATATGAAATAAAATATACCTAGACAAAATAAAAGGGGGATATTGTGAGGCAAAAACAGAAAAGGACAGAGCAGAGGTAAGAGACAATGAGCTGAAATTCTGAGTGATCTCGATACAGCCGCTGCTTTCAGGTCTGCAGTCCTGACTGTGCTGTTCTCCAGGGGGGTTCAGCTTGTTTTCACAAACATATCCCATTTAGAAAAGAAACTGAAGAGTGTGCGGAGCTTCTGATATTTTGAACAATCCAACCCGTCAATTGCCTGGTAAAAAAAAAAAAAAAAAAGATCTGTTTCATGAATGCACTCATCTCAAGCTGTGCATCTGTGTGAAAGCCAGAAGGCTGGCGAGGTAAGCGACATCACAAACAAATCATTAAAAAAAAAACCAAAACTGTAGAGGGAGGCTTTCAATCCTTCAAGGCTATTCCTCTTCTCAAAATACCACGTTCCTCAATGCTGACATTCAGGAAGCGCCAAGGTGCCTGTGCAGCGAAAGGTTACGGGATGAATGACACGTCCACTCAATGCAGAGGGTCACCCGGTCTCCCTCTCTGGTGCCGCTGATCGCAGACGCGCCGACAAGTCGGGGGCCTCAGCTGCGGGTTTTAATTGGTTTGGAAGTCACAAATTTCTGAGCGTCCAGATTTGGAAGCATGCTTCACAGTTGTTAAAAATCGAAATAGTTTCACATTAACTCAGCAGGTGAAGGCCAGGAGGAATTATCAGGAAAAAAATAAATAAAAGGGGGCAGTTAAGATGAGAAAAGGCCCAAATGGAGGAGAACATTTCTTAGCCAATAAAAAGAAGAGTTAAATCTCTTTGTGCCTTATATTCCCCTGGTGAATACAAGAAGGCAGGCTGTAAGGAAAACCTGGGAAGGAGATGCAGTATGTAAGAGAAATCAGAATAGGAGGCGGACTCCAACCCCCAGAAGGCACAGGGGTTCTGAAGGGGGAGGAACTTCCCGGGTTTTGACCTATTGAGGTGACGAGAGAGCCTGGGCGTGGTGGGAGAAGGGCGAGTGTTACGCTCGGTTGTCCGCGGGCTATTTCCACAGACTGCTGCTCTCACCTTCTGGCCGGCCGTGCAGGTGCACCACATCCTGGTGCGGGAGGCAGCTCCCTGTGCGCCGCGCTGCCGCCTATGGCGATGCTTCCCGACGTCGGGAGAGGCCCCCACTCCAGAGCACTCTGGTCTGCTGGGAGCTGTCGCTTCACGGCTCTCCCTTCCTCCGTGCTTCTCCCCGGGCCTCCATAGGTGTGCACTCACCCGACTGGGGGGGAATCCAGCAGAGGTGGCTCCTGATGAAATCACAGCTCCTATTGGATAAAAGGCCGGCCTGCGTTTCTGTTCCTGCATCCTGGTTCCTGTCTTCGCTGTGGTGTTCCTGTGTCCCCTGGCAGTCTAGTTTTCCGGAGCTTCTCACCTGTGGTCAGTCTTCAGCACCTCCTCGTGTTCCTCTGTTCCCTCATCTCCCTCTTCTTCGTTTCTTTGGATTGATCTTCTGGCTTTGACCCTGGACTGGACCCAGATGCTACAGGGGGTTAGAATAGCGTTGACGTGAGCATTATGTATCCTTAGATTTACATGAGGAGCATGGAGGAAAGATTTCAGCCGATGGGCATTTAAGAATGTATTGCTGTCTACCCGAGTGCACCATCGAGCCGGTTGGAACCCGAAGTTGGTATTTAAATTTCCCCTGATGCAGGCGGCAGGATAGCCGCTGAAACACCACGGCGTCAGGCATTTTTTATTAAAGAAAATTGTATTTTCTATGGATATTGTGCTAGCGGGAGAAGCTGAAGAACCTGACGGCAGTGTTCAGCATTAGTCAAGAGTTTACTGGACACTTTTGAAAAGTTTACAATAACGGAGAAACGGATGTTTCCACTGCTTGAATGACTGTGTTTTTTGAGAGTGTTACATCTTTTATGTAATGAACATAACCACATTACGGCGACATGGGTGATGCAGTTATATAGAGTCAAGCAAGAGGACATATTGAAACAATCAATTTGATGAGCATTTAATCAAGGGTTTTGTTCTGGTTGATGTAAAAAAAAGTGTCACTTGAAGAATTGTTTAAGATTATACTGTAGGGGGTTTGGGGTATGTGTGTGTGATTGATATGAGTCCTGATGAGTAATGATGTAGATTGAAGGTATATTTATACAGCTTATATAGTTTACAAATGAAAATAAAAAGATTATTAGATAATTACTGTGTTATTAAGTGAGCGTAAAATAGAGACCTTGTCTTTAATGTAGTTCTTGCCTAAGTGAGGAGACAGGTTTACCGGTATTCTTCAACGTGTGCGAATGCACAATATTTGCAATGTTGCCTTTTCATAGGTTGGGTTGTTACTGTTTGAATTCTGGCATTTAGTGCTGTTTTGGTACAATATTGTAATCGTAATTAGATTTTCTCATGGCTATCTGAGGGTCGAGGAGAGTGCACTAACTTTATCCTCTCTCTTTCTCATACACCAACACACTTTCCAGTAGGCCTAATACCATATGGGGTTCCAAGTGTATTTCTTGCAGGGTTTTCTGCAGGGCACATAAATATAATACACATATTATAAGTGATATTTTTATCTCACAAGAGTGTACTTTGAATGCCTTTTTTCATGTAAAATCTCCCTTTTTTTTTTTAAACTGTCTGGCTGATGCGATATCGGCGCACAGAAAACGGGCACTCGTGACTGAGCACCCACTCTCCTAACGCGCGCTGATAGACCTCTCCGGGGCGCCCTATGCAACATGCAAATGGGCTGCCGTGGTAAAAAAAAAAAAAAGGAGGCGCTAGGGGAACATGTGCACACCTAGCGCCTCCTCAGCAGCGGGCGCCCAGGAGACGTGGCTTTCAGCGGGTTAGGAATAGGGCGCTCAGTTTTACGAGCATCCCTTTTCCTAACCTGACCGCTGGCACTTTTTTTTTTTTTTTTTTTACCTAACTCCTTTTTTCAGTTCCTCCGACTTAATATCGCCACGATATTACGTCGGAGGAACTACAGAAAAGCGGTATTTTCTGCTTTTCTGTCAACTTTAGGGGCTCCCCAAAACTTAACGCCTGCTCCGGGGCAGGCGTTAATTTCTGAGGGTAAAAATGTGCTTGCCGGGCGCACATTTTTTTTTTTTATTTTGCATCGGGAGGTAATAGCTAATAGCCTCATCGACATGAATTTACATGCGATGAGCGCTATTAGCGTCGCAGGGTGTTGGACGCGCGTTTTGGGCTCGCTGATCCCCTTATTGCACGAGGGGTTGCGGACGCGCGTCCAACCTCGGGTTAACCAGTGCGCTAGCCTGAGCGCACTATATTGCATCGGTCTGTGTGTGTGGGGGGGGGGGGGTGGTGGCACATAGTTATAGGGTTCTCCTAGGGATCCTAACATCTGTTGGTAGGGTTCCTGGGAGTGTAGTAGGTTCACCAGTTCCCTAGAAATATCATCACTGACACTTTATCTGGCACTCCGCCTGGCAACCCCCGACTCCCTGCTTTCTTCTCTTCCCCAGCATTGCAAATCACTGAAAAGGCACACTCCAGGGGGGACACGACCCCCTTCCCCTGGCCCGCTCAGTAATTAGATCTATGCTGTGCCTTGGGGGGGGGGGGGAGGGGGAGAGGGGGGTGTCACCATCTCATCCCCCTCCCTCAGGCAGCAGAATACCTTTAGCTGCCCCTGCCTTTTCTTAGACCAGTGAAGTACGTTCCTGAGTCAGGTTGGAGAATAATGCCATCTTCACTGGGAAAGTACAAAATGAGTTAAGGGCAATGTTTATTTATTTATTTATTTAGAAACTTTTATATACCGGTATTTGTGGGGACATCATACCGGTTCACATAGTAACTGAAAGATTGGAAAATACATTGCAACAGGGGAATGTAACTAGGGCGGGGGGAAGAACAGAAAGGCAGTAGGAAGGATAGGAGAACAAGAAGGTAATAACCAAAACAATTTACAATGAAAGTCTCCTTAATAAGGAGGTTACCTGAAAGGGGACTGCGAGGGGGAGTGGAGGGAGTTATTCTGTGTAAGCATGGTTGAACAGGAGAGTTTTTAATTTCTTTTTGAATTTAAATGCACAGGGTTCAAGTCGCATGTGGACAGGTAGTGTATTCCAGAGAACGGGCCCGGCAATAGAGATGGCACGGTCTCGGGTGGAGGAGAGATGTGCCTGTTTCAAGGATTGAACGTGTAGGGTGCCTTTGTTGGTAGATCTGGTGGCTCGGGTGGACAGGGGGGCAGTGAAAGGGAGGTCGAGCCAGTTGGAGTTGTGGGTGTAAATGGACTTGTGAATTATGGTCAGAGTTTTGTAGTGTATACGGGACATTATGGGGAGCCAATGTAAATCCTTGAGGATGGGGGTAATATGGTCATGTTTGCGTGTGTTTGTAATGAGTCTTGCAGTAGCATTTTGCAGAAGTTGAAGGGGTTTGATAGAAGACAATGGGAGCCCTAAGAGGAGGGCATTACAGTAATCTAGTTTGGAGGTGAGGGTAGCTTGGATCACTGTGCGGAGGTCATGGGCGTAGAGCAGGGGTCTGAGTTTCTTTAGTACATTTAGCTTGAAGAAGCCAGTTTTGAGGATGGAGTTGATGTGAGGTTTCATACTTAGGTTGGGATCAAGAAGGACTCCGAGGTCTCTAACGGAGGGTTGAGCTGTGAGGAGGTTAAGTTTAGGGTCGTTAGGTAGGAGGTCAGGGGGGTGCGAGGAGATGTGAAGGAGTTCCGTTTTGTTGGTGTTGAGAGCAAGCTGAAGGTTGGTGAGGAGGGCGTTGATGGCTGCAAGGCACTTTTCCCAGTGCTCGAGGGCGTCAGATATGGAGTTGTGAATGGGAATGATGATCTGTACATCATCAGCATAAAGGTAGAATTTGAGTTTAAGGTCAGTGAGGAGGTGGCAGAGGGGAGTGAGGTAAATGTTGAATAGGGTAGATGAGAGTGATGAGCCTTGCGGGACTCCTTGTTGTAGGGGGTATGAGGCAGATAGGTTGTTTCCAATTTTCACAGAGAACTTTCTGTTAGAGAGATAGGATTTGAACCAAGCAAGAGCTATTCCTGAGATGCCGATGCTTTCTAGCCGTGTCAGGAGGTGGTGGTGGCTGATGGTGTCAAAGGCCGCTGAGATGTCAAGAAGGGCGAGGAGGTAACTGTGGCCTTGTCCCAGACCTCTGAGGAGATAGTCAGTGAGGGAGAGCAGTAAGGATTCGGTGTTGAAGTGCTTCCTGAATCCAAATTGGGAGACATGGAGAATATCATGGTTTCTAGGTAGTCCATGAGTTGTGAATTTACCACCTTTTCCATAAGTTTGGAGATAAAAGGGAGATTGGAAATGGGGCGGAAGTTGGAAGGGTCTTTGGGGTCTAGAGAGGGTTTCTTGAGGAGGGGTTTGACAACAGCGTGTTTGAGGGAATCTGGGACTATCCCGTGGGTGATGGAGCAGTTGATAATCTCAGCTATGGTGCTGGATATGCTGTTGGGAATGGCTATTAGCGCTTTGGTGGGAATGGTGTCGTTGGGATGAGAGGCAGGTTTAAGT
This sequence comes from Rhinatrema bivittatum, assembly GCF_901001135.1. Lineage (NCBI taxonomy): Eukaryota > Metazoa > Chordata > Amphibia > Gymnophiona > Rhinatrematidae > Rhinatrema > Rhinatrema bivittatum. The sequence goes on along the minus strand of NC_042617.1, from coordinate 34,361,988 downwards.
TTTCGGAGGAGGCCTGTAATTTCTTTAGAGGAGGTAAGATCCATTGTGGCCATTGAAGGTTGGGACAGGGAGGGGATCAAGGGTGGGTTAGTAGGGGGGGACGGGTTGGTGGGAGAAAATCTGGAGAGAAGGTTGGAGATTTTGTTTTTGAAATAATTGGCCAGTTCTTCACATTTGGCCACGGCCTCGGAATCTGGGATAGTGGGGAGGACAGGGGTGGTGAGGCTGGCGACGTAGGAGAAAAGAACTTTGGGGTTGAAATTATAGTCATGAATTTTTTTACCATAAAAGTCTCGCTTGTGTTTGAGAGTAGACTGCCTATATGTGTGTAAGGCTGTTTTGTAGATGGAGGAATGTTGCGGGGTTGGGTCCTTACGCCATTTTCTTTCTTTTTGTCTGAGATTGGCTTTTAGGGTTTTTAGTTCCTGGGTGTACCATGGCTTAGAGGGTTTTGCTGCGGTGTTTATGATACGTTCGGTGATTGGGCATAATTTGTTGGCAATGTCTTCTGTGAGGCTATGCCAGGATGCTAGGGCTGTGTCTGGGTCTGAGCAGATAAGCCTTGGTAGGGATGAGGCTAGTGCATCGGTTAGTTCGTCGCTAGGGCAGGTTTTTCTGGAAATGATGGTGGTTTGAGCAGAATGGTTAGTTGGGAGGGGTTTCTTCAAAGTGAGACGGCTTTCAATGAGGTAGTGGTCAGACCAGGGCACTGGGGTGCAGGTGGGTGGGTTGGCGGTTTGGAAATTGGAGTTAATAAACATTAGGTCCAACGTGTGACCAGCTTTATGAGTTGGCGATGCTATAATTTGTCGGAAGCCTAAGGCAAGGAGGGATTGAATGAAATTTTCGCAGGATGCAGTAGGAGGGTGTGAGTTAACGTGGAGATTAAAATCTCCAAGAATGATGGAAGGTGTATCTGTATTTATCCATTCTATAAAAAATTCAATTAGGGGGGAGGGATTGGACTCGAGGATGGTAGGGGGGGCATAAACTAGACATAATTGGAGGGTATCTGCTTTAAAGAGGCCGATTTCAAGTTTGGGTGGGGCTGCTATACTGATGAGTTTAAGGTTAAGATGTTTCTTGGCTGCTAGGAGAATTCCTCCACCTCTTTTTTTAGGTCGGTGGATGGGGAAGATGTCATAGAGGGAGGATGGGAGTTGGTTTATGAGGACGGTATCTGATTCTTTGAGCCATGTTTCTGTAACTGCACAGATGTCTGGGGTGCAGTCTGTAAGCATGTCATTGAGGATTAGTGTCTTTTTAGATATGGATTGGGCATTCATGAGTATGATGGAGACGGTGGTGAGACCAAGGAGCTGAGTCAGGGGTGAGGTGAGGATGGGGATAAGGGATTTTCGGCGGGAGGCTGGGGTGGCGGGGAAGGAGGGGAGGGGGAGGTAGTCTAGAGTGAGGGTAATGGATGCGAGGGATTGGGTAAGCAGCCATGTTGCCTGAATATATACGTTTATCATTTTTTGGATTATAGCATCAGTGTTCGTTTTCAAAGCTGTAACGAGCTGTGATGTAGAAAGATGGGGGAGGGGGGGGGGGGGGGGGGGGGGGGGGGAGGGAAAATGATGTCCCTGGATGTCCTTCCAACCATTACGTACTTAAAAGTCTACTTTGTTGTTTAGGAATATTGAATAAATGGTTGAAACTTGCAAGCAATAGTGTGCCAGTCATCGAGGTTTCAGCCCTGGTTATCAGCCATTCACATGTTTCATATTTCACACAAGTGTAATAAATATTCGAAATTAAAAAAAAAAAAAAAGTTTGTGAAAGCTGCAATCACGCATCTCATGCTTACAGCAGGCTTAATCTGGTAAAAGGGTGAGAGAATGCCAGCTCTGGCGTTTTCAAGATTACACTGATTTTATTCACTACTTATATCCCCTTCCCCCCCCCCCCCCCCAAAATAAAAAATTTGCCCCAAACAGGTTACAGTGGTAAACAGCAATTAGCTTAAACGTAGGTGTAGCAAAGTGCCCGAGTCTGGTCCTCAAGGGGGCGCTGTCTTTAACTCGATTCTATGCAGGAGACTTAACAACTAGTGGGTTTGGCAGTGTAGAGGTCTGAGGGCAGTCAGTCTGTCATACCCTGAACTATTTCCCTTACTAAAGCCCCAGGGGCATGGGCTTGCTAACGGCTCCCTCTCTGGCCACCTATCACCCCCAGCAACCAATTTCATTTCCCTGAAGCTTAAGACCCGGTCATTCTAAACCCTCCATTAATCCCTGGGTTTTCCCCACTCATCACACAGCCACTCAAATACATATTAGACCCAACTTTATTTTCTTCTCCTTTAGTTAAACAACAGATTTAAGAATTTCATCCCAACGTCCCACAGAGTTCAGGAAAGTCTAATGCGCCTCAGTGCAGGCTTTACCATTTGTTAGAACCAGAGACAGAATTAACAGCTGGAAAAAAAAAAAGCGTTTAAACTTGTTACAGACAGCTTCCATTAATCTTTAGTAAAGTAATTGCATTCGCAGATTAAGGTTCCTCAAACACACCTCATGATGGGCTCATTCCTGTGTACTTCTCTAATCAAACCTGCACTTTCTTCTAATGGCCATTTAGTTAATAACTCTGTGCAAACTGCAAACCTTCTAAACCCAACACACAGATTTCCTTATAACATCTTAGTTAGAATCCCTCTTCAATAGTAGCTTTAAGCTATTATGCAATTGCTCCTAGCAAATAATTAAGAATGCCCCATTAGCTGCAGTCAACCTCTCTTCAACAAGTCCCTGTTCCTTTCATACACTCTGGGGCAGTACATCCAGGACTAAACATACAGGGGCGGATTTTCAGAGCCCTGCTCGCCTAAATCCGCCTAAATCCGGGCAGATTTAGGCGAGCAGGGCCCTGCGCGCCGGTGCGCCTATATTCAATAGGCGCACCGGCGCGCGCAGACCCCGGGACTCGCGTAAGTCCCGGGGTTTCGCGAGGGGGGCGTGTCGGGGGGGGGGCCCGGTCGGCGCGGCGTTTTGGGGCGTGTCGGGAGCGTTTTGGGGGCAGGCCCGGGGGGCGTGGCCTGCCCCCAAAGCGCCCTCCGTGGCCTGCCCCCAAAGCGCCCTCCGGACCCGCCCCCAGGTCGCGTCCCGGCTCGCAGGGATTTACGTCTCCCTCTGGGAGGCGTAAATCCCCCGACAAAGGTAAGGGGGGGGGTTTAGACAGGGCCGGGCAGGTGGGTTAGGTAGAGGAAGGGAGGGGAAGGTGAGGGGAGGGGCGTTAGAGGATTCCCTCCGAGGCCGCTCCGATTTCGGAGCGGCCTCGGAGGGAATGGGGGTAGGCTGCGCGGCTCGGCGCGCGCCAGCTATACGGAATCGATAGCCTTGCGTGCGCCGATCCAGGATTTTAGCGGATACGCGCGGCTACGCGCGTATCCGCTAAAATCCCGCGTACTTTTGCTTGCGCCTGATGCGCCAGCAAAAGTACGCCAATTTGCGGTTTGAAAATCTACCCCACAGTCTCTCCTAGTAACCCTCTCTTCAACAAGTCCCTGTTCCTTTCATACACTCTGGAGCAGTAAGAACATAAGAAAATGCCATACTGGGTCAGACCAAGGGTCCATCAAGCCCAGCATCCTGTTTCCAACAGTGGCCAATCCAGGCCATTAGAACCTGGCAAGTACCCAAAAACTAAGTCTATTCCATGTAACCATTGCTAATGGCAGTGGCTATTCTCTAAGTGAACTTAATAGCAGGTAATGGACTTCTCCTCCAAGAACTTATCCAATCCTTTTTAAACACAGCTATACCAACTGCACTAACCCACATCCTCTGGCAACAAATTCCAGAGTTTAATTGTGCGTTGAGTAAAAAAGAACTTTCTCCGATTAGTTTTAAATGTGCCCCATGCTAACTTCATGGAGTGCCCCCTAGTCTTTCTACTATCCGAAAAAGTAAATAACCTATTCACATCTACCCGTTCTAGACCTCTCATAATTTTAAACACCTCTATCAAGTACATCCGAGACTAAACATAGTCTCTCTTAGTGACCCTCTCTTCAACAAGTCCCCGTTCCTTTCATACACTCTGGGGCAGTACATCCAGGACTAAACATACAGTCTTTCTTAGTGACCCTCTCTTCATAAGTCCCTGTTCCTTTCATACACTCTGGGGCAGTACATCCAGGACTAAACATACAGTCTCTCTTAGTAACCCTCTCTTCAACAAGTCCCTGCTCCTTTCATACACTCTGGGGCAGTACATCCAGGACTAAACATACAGTCTCTCTTAGTGACCCTCTCTTCATAAGTCCCTGTTCCTTTCATACACTCTGGGGCAGTACATCCAGGACTAAACATACAGTCTCTCTTAGTAACCCTCTCTTCTACATGTCCCTGTTCCTTTCATACACTCTGGGGCAGTACATCCAGTAATAAACATACAGTCTCTCTTAGTAGCCCTCTCTCCAACAAGTCCCCGTTCCTTTCATACACTCTGGGGCAGTACATCCAGGACTAAACATACAGTCTCTCTTAGTGACCCTCTCTTCATAAGTCCCTGTTCCTTTCATACACTCTGGGGCAGTACATCCAGGACTAAACATACAGTCTCTCTTAGTAACCCTCTCTTCAACAAGTCCCTGCTCCTTTCATACACTCTGGGGCAGTACATCCAGGACTAAACATACAGTCTCTCTTAGTGACCCTCTCTTCATAAGTCCCTGTTCCTTTCATACACTCTGGGGCAGTACATCCAGTAATAAACATACAGTCTCTCTTAGTAGCCCTCTCTCCAACAAGTCCCTGTTCCTTTCATACACTCTGGGGCAGTACATCCAGTAATAAACATACAGTCTCTCTTAGTAACCCTCTCGCCAACAAGTCCCTGTTCCTTTCATACACTCTGGGGCAGTACATCCAGGACTAAACTTACAGTCTCTCTTAGTAACCCTCTCTTCAACAAGTCCCTGCTCCTTTCATACACTCTGGGGCAGTACATCCAGGACTAAACATACAGTCTCTCTTAGTGACCCTCTCTTCATAAGTCCCTGTTCCTTTCATACACTCTGGGGCAGTACATCCAGGACTAAACATACAGTCTCTCTTAGTAACCCTCTCTTCTACATGTCCCTGTTCCTTTCATACACTCTGGGGCAGTACATCCAGTAATAAACATACAGTCTCTCTTAGTAGCCCTCTCTCCAACAAGTCCCTGTTCCTTTCATACACTCTGGGGCAGTACATCCAGTAATAAACATACAGTCTCTCTTAGTAACCCTCTCGCCAACAAGTCCCTGTTCCTTTCATACACTCTGGGGCAGCACATCCAGGACTAAACATACAGTCTCTCTTAGTAACCCTCTCGCCAACAAGTCCCTGTTCCTTTCATACACTCTGGGGCAGCACATCCAGGACTAAACATACAGTCTCTCTTAGTAACCCTCTCGCCAACAAGTCCCTGTTCCTTTCATACACTCTGGGGCAGCACATCCAGGACTAAACATACAGTCTCTCTTAGTAACCCTCTCGCCAACAAGTCCCTGTTCCTTTCATACACTCTGGGGCAGTACATCCAGGACTAAACATACAGTCTCTCTTAGTAACCCTCTCGCCAACAAGTCCCTGTTCCTTTCATACACTCTGGGGCAGCACATCCAGGACTAAACATACAGTCTCTCTTAGTAACCCTCTCGCCAACAAGTCCCTGTTCCTTTCATACACTCTGGGGCAGCACATCCAGGACTAAACATACAGTCTCTCTTAGTAACCCTCTCGCCAACAAGTCCCTGTTCCTTTCATACACTCTGGGGCAGCACATCCAGGACTAAACATACAGTCTCTCTTAGTAAACCAATCTTCACAAGTCCCTCTTCGTTTCAAACACTCTAGAGCAGTGCTTTTGGAGCAAAGAGTCTTTCTAGCAGGAAAAACCTTACCAACAATTTAATGAGCTGCAGCCAGACTACAGCTGTGCTTGTGAACTAAGCCACCCTTATTTTAGAGACAATTACACAAAAATAAACTCAGAAGCAATGTCACTGCATTTCCCCACCATGTACTAATATCTTAGGGGGATTAGTTCTGCTTTTGAAAAACCCTTTCTGTCTCTGGTTCAAGGAGGAACTTTTACAGCTAAAACATTTCCCTACACAAGCCTCCTTGTATTCATTCCTCTGTTTAAACAAAGTTACATCATTATTATTATTATTTTTGTATTTATTTTAGATTTTTATATTCTGCTTTTCAGCAGTTCAAAGCAGACTACATTCAGGTGCTGTAGGTATTTCCCGATCCTCAGAAGGCTTACAATCTAATTTTGTACCTGAAGCAATGGAGGGTAAAGTGACTTGCCCAAGAAAGAGCGACAGTGGGATGTCAACTCTGGTTTCCCTGTTCTAATCACTAGGCTACTCCTCCATTCATTACAGAGTAACAGTATCACTGGTTATCAAGGAAGCCCACAATTCCTAACAGTGGCATAGCCACGGGTGGGCCATGGCCCACCCATTTACCATGGCCTTGGCCCAGCAGCCTGAGAAGCAGCAGAGCAGTGGCCAAAGAGGGAAGGTGGCCCAGGAGGCCACCGACGGACCCTGTCCCAGCAGTGACAGAAGAGAAGGTGGCCCACAAGGCCACCGGTGGCTCCCATCCCACCAGTGGCCAGAATCATAATGAGGCCCGGGAGGCCCACTTCCCTCTGGCAGCTGAGAGGAGAAACCTGATCGGAGAGAGCCCTTTCACCTGCTCCCTCTTCTCCTGTGTGCCGGCCCTCCTGAATTGAAAATGCTTGCGGCTATCACGAGCTCTATGCTGATCTTGTGATGCATGAGATCAGCATAAAGGAAGTGATAGCCGCAAGAATTTTGAATAGCGCAGGGGCCAGCACACGAGAAGGAGCAGCAGAACGGGCTCCCCCCTTCTGCGCCTCATGGGGTGACTGCCTGGGTTTTGTGTGTTCGAGTGACTGGGAGCCTGCCTAGAATGAGTGTGTGAGTGTGTGTGTGTGTGTGACTGGGAGCCTGCCTGCTGGGGTATTGATGTGAATGGGAGCCTGCCTGGAGGAGGGGGGTGTTGGTGTGACTGGGAGCCTGCCTGGGGGAGGGGGGAGTTGGTGTGACTGGGAGCCTGCCTTGGGATGGGGGTGTGAATAGGAGCCTATCAGGAAGTGTGTGTATGTGAGAGAACATGTGGGAATGGAGAAGCTGTGTGTATGTGTGAGGGAGTATATGTATATAGAAGTGGGAGCCTGCATGTGAGAGAGAGAATATGAGAGTGGGAACCTCTGCATGTGTGGGAGTGGCAGCCTATGTGTGTGTGTGTGTATGAGCCTGCATGTGAGAGCCTGTGTGTTTGTGTGGGAATATGAACCTCTGTGTGAGAGAGAATGTAAGAGTAAGAGCTTGTGTGTGTCTATGAGGGGGAATGGGAGATTGCAAGTGAGAGTGCGAGCCTGTGTATGTGGGAGTGGGAACCTGTTACTTTTTACATGATGTGTGTTTGTAAACTGCAATAAATATAAAATAAATTAATATAGATTAATAAGGTATTTTTAATGCTGGTTAAGTGCTTGAAATAATAGAATTAAAATATTTTAAAGCATCACTCATGATGAAACTACTTAGATGCATTATTTATTGAGGAGTACAAATAGTAGGGCTTGTATGTCAACTGCCCACCCCTGTTAACCTTGGGCCCCCCTCCCCCAAAAAAAAAAATTAATTTCTGGCTACGCCACTGATTCCTACATTCATAAACTTTTCAATGCTGCACAGCTAAACTTAGTCTTCTTGTTCTTTCCCCTTCAGCATAGATGTCTAACAGACTTGTATATTGATCACTTTGGCTTTCTCTTAAAGTCAAAAGTCAGTAGTCAAAGTAAGATACAGTATCCTGGGCACCAGCGCGCCCAGGATACTGTATAGGCGTTTTATACAGCGCCTATACAGTATCCTGGGCGCGCTGGTGCCTGTCATTTCAAATGACATTTCAACTGACATTTGAAATGACATTTGAAATCCCCTCGCAACCTGACACGCAAAGTTTAACTTACTTTTCCCGCAGCCCTCCCCCGGAGACGGACCGCGGCCCCCTGCCTCCCGGGGGCTGCCCCTGCCTCCCGGGGGCTGCCCCCTGCCTCCCGGGGGCAGCCGGCGACGAAAGCGGCCCCCGCCGCCGGCGAAGACGGATGCCTGCACAGGCCCTCTGCCACGATCGCTCCCGGGCGGATTCCTTACCAAAGCGCGGCCTCTCCTCCGAAGCTTCTCCGCCCTTCCGCCGTGACGTCAATTCGGGTGTGCGTGCGTGATGTCACGGCGTACGCCCGTTCGTGCACTTTGCTGGCTTGGGGGCCCGAATTGACGTCACGGCGGAGAAGCTTCGGAGGAGAGGCCGCGCTTTGGTAAGGAATCCGCCAGGGAGCGATCGTGGCAGAGGGCCTGTGCAGGCATCCGTCTTCGCCGGCGGCAGGGGCCGCTTTCGCCACCGGCTGCCCCCGGGAGGCACGGGGCAGCCCCCGGGAGGCAGAGGGGCCGCGGTCCGTCTCCGGGGGAGGGCTGCGGGAAAAGTAAGTTAAACTTTGCGTGTCGGGTCGCGAGGGGATTTCAAATGTCGCTTGAGCGCCCAAATTTCGCTTTTTTCGCTTTTTGTTGCTTCGGGAGGAGGGTAGAGAGGACTGGGCTGCCCCGGAGACCGGCACCCATGGACGCGGCCAGGGCAAGTGAGCGAAGGCTGGGGGAAAGTTTGCCGCCTACCCTTACCTCTGAAGAGAGGCCTGTGCAGCCACGGCAGAGCCCGTCCAGCTGTGATCCAAATAAGAGACCTGAGGCGGCCTGAAGAGAGGCCTGCGTGGCCAGGGCAGAGCCCATCCTGCTGCAGTCTGAAGAGAGAAATGCACAGCCATGGCAGAGGCCTGAAAACACCACCTGCCGCGGCCTGAAGAAAGGCCTGTGCAGCCCTGGCAGAACCCATCCTGCCATGGCCTGAAGAGAAGAATATGCAGCCGCAGCAGAGAAGGTCTTGCCATGGCCTGAAGAGAGGCCTGCAAAACTGCAGCCGAGGCCCTCTCCCCAACACCTTGCAGGAGCAGCAAGTAGCGGTAGCCTTCTTCCACTTCCCTTCTGACATTGAGGAGCAGAGCTGCCATCCCACAGTGGCTAAAGGGAAGGCCAGAAGAAAGGGGGAGGCCTGAAAGCCGTATGTGTGTATGCTTGTGTGTATGAGAGAGAGACTACATGTATATGTGAGAGAGAGAGAGAGCGCCTGGGTGTGTGTATGAGAGAGAGAGCTTGAGTGTATATATGAGACAACCAAAGCAGCAGACTGAGTAGCCTTCAGTCAATGGGAATGCAAGAGTGGTGGGAGGGTTGCGGAGAGGTGGAGGCAAGCTACAGGCACAGGAAGAAAGGGGGTAAGCCAGGAGAAAGCTCCTGTGTAGCTGTTGGAGAGGCTTCTGTCTGAGGTGACTGTATTGAGCTCTGAGAGAAATAGCTGGCTGTGGAAGCAGCGAGTCTCCTAGAGATTGGGATTAGGAAAGGGAGAAAGCTGCTGAAGAATGGGAACGGGTTTGCAGCAAGCAAGAACTTTACACCATGATGAAGCAGTGCTGGACTGGGGGCGCTCACTGAGTGAGCACATAAGCAGCAGCACAACAGTAGCATGTCTGAGGATGTGTGTGTGGTTAGGGATGTGCATTTGTTTTAAACGAAATAGACAATGGCAACAAAAGTTTCTATTTTGTCGTGTTTCGTGAGCGCCCAGAAACAAAAAAAAATTGATGAAATTCCATGGAATTTTGTATTTCGTGTTAGTGCGCACTAACGGGACTTAGTGCGCACTAACTATAGTTTTCTTATTTACAGGCTTAGTAAATAAGCCTACTTTAGAAGGAGACAGCCAATGGGAATGCAGAACCATACCTTCTAGCTAAAGAACTGCCCCCAAATTGACACTTTTTAACTTATTAGTAACATTTTTTGTTAGTGCGCGCTAACAGGACTTAATGCGCACTAACATGAAGTTCGTGCGCATTAACTCCGAAATGAGGAAAACAGGAAATAACTACCTCCCGAACTATTATAAAAACGAAATTTGACAGTAAATGCCCTGAAACAAAAACGACACAAAAAAAAATCAGTGCACAGTGTGGTGTGTCAGAGAGAGTGAGCAAGAGAGACACACTCATACACACTTTGTCTGTAAGAGAGAATGTGTGTATCTGGGTGTCTTTCTCTCTTACAAAGTGAAACCCAGACCCACACTCTGTACGTGGGTGAGACTTTGGGTCTGAGAAAGCATATATGTCTTTGTGTATCTCAGTTTGTATGTGCCAATAAAGTTTCTGCAATCTAAAAATCTATTTGTGACTGAACGTGTGTCTGACAGTGGCTGGCACTACTTTCAACTGGTTCAAGAGCCAGACCGGGAATCCAGGATATATCTCTATAAGAGATATAAGCAGATGTTTAGTGGGCTGCAAGTTTTGCTCACCCCTGGTCTAGGATGTGCTCAACTGCTTAGTTATTTAGGAAAAATGAACTTGATTTTGGAGATATTTTGGCTCAATTCTGCCGAGTTCCAGGGTCGACTTGGTGTGCTTTTGGGAGCCTTTGACACATGTGCTGCTGGAAAGTGCATGAGGGCGTCAGATACTTCGTGGGCCAGTTTTGAAAAAATTCCCCCCCCAAGGCTGATATTTTCCTGCAATTCTCCCCTGGCCACAGGGAAGAGGATTTTATAGGCGAAAGTAGTATTCCCCCTTCTCCTGGGCGATCACCTTCTCCAACAAACTCTCCCCCAGCGCCAGTTACTATTAGTGGCTCTCAAACTCAGGCACGTTCGGTTCTCAGAATATCCCCAGTGAATATTCACATAGGCTAAGTTTCAGGAACCCTATAGGCCGTCGGGAAGATTGACGTCTTTGTAGGCTGCGATACAGTTTATTGGGCCAACACATGTGAGGCCACCTTTGAATAATTCTTGTATTGGCCCAGTGAAAGATATGCAGAATATCTGCCCGCATGTAGTCAAAGAAGCCAGAGCCAAGATTAATTTGCATAATTTGGCTAAGCCTGGAAACCAGGCGAGGGGCTCCAGGCCTGAGCTTGGGGAACCACTGCTTTATTTGCTCGGCTGCTTCTAATTCCACTGCAGGGCATGTCCAGGTTATTTCAGACTGAGTCCAAAATGGTTGGACTCAGACTGAAGTAATGTCACTTCGCGATCAAAAAATATTCGCTTTACAGTTTTTAACCGTGAGAATTAGCTATTTAAACAAGCTGAGAAAGTACAGGCTTGGAGCCCGACACAAAGGAGCATTCCTGCTCTCGCCGCGGACAAAAGTGAACAAAACTGGATAGAAGAGCCGGAGCCCTCTCACTTCAGCCAAATCCATCCATGGAGAGAAACCCCTGCCCTCGGTGCATGCCCAAGGACAGACAGACACAGAGGGAGGGCAAACAGATGCTTTAAGATGATGAAATGTGCTTGGGAAAAAAAAAAGTCAATTCTAAACCTTTTTACCTTTGCCCGTACGACTCCACGAGTTCTCGTGTCCACATGTGAGGACAGCTGTGCCTGCTGGAGTGCAGGAATGAGTTAATTGATAATGATGGCTTTGAATGAAAAGGGACCTTGCTGTGTGATGAATTTTGCCTTCCCCTGCTGCTCTCAGTGTTGGTAAGGAACACCCCCGTGGTTTACCTCACACTGAGCCCTGAAGGCAGCTCTGTGCAATCTGACCTCGTTATTGAATTGGAGAGTCAAAGATTGCTCTACATTTCCACTGTCTGAAACAAAATAGTTGGAAGGAAAGGTCATTAAAATGCCGTATGAAACAGCAGGCGAAAAGCTGCCGAAAGGTACAACGTTGTGACGGGTTGATAATGAGCTTCATATGATACCTTTCCCTTTTCTGGTGCTTTTTTTTTTTTTCCACGTTGATTAAAGAAAACCAAGAGCCAAAAATCTAACAGATATTCCACTTAAAAAAAAAATGTGCAAAGGTTTCAGCATTCACCCCAAAGATACTTTGTACTTAGTACCACTTTCAAAAGACAAGTGAAGATGCAAAATGCACAAAAAAAAGAGACAAATCCTTACCCAAACACTTTAATTCACTGTAATATGTGAATCCAACTGAATCTCGATGTGAAAAATGGGAGAAAAGACTTCAGAGGAATCGGCATGCAATTACTGGTTCACGATCATAGCATACATACATACATACATACTGATCATAGCATACATACATACATACTGGTCATAGCATACATACGAACATAGCATACATACATACATACTGGTCATAGCATACATAAATACATACTGGTCATAGCATACATACGATCATAGCATACATACATACATACTGGTCACAGCATATATACATACATACTGGTCATAGCATACATACGATCATAGCATACATACATACATACTGGTCATAGCATACATACATACATACTGGTCACAGCATACATACGATCATAGCATACATACATACATACTGGTCATAGCATACATACGATCATAGCATGCATACATACATACTGGTCATAGCATACATACATACATACATACTGGTCACAGCATATATACATACATACTGGTCACAGCATACATACGATCATAGCATACATACATACTGGTCATAGCATACATACATACATACTGGTCACAGCATACATACGATCATAGCATACATACATACATACTGGTCATAGCATACATACATACGATCATAGCATACATACATACGATCATAGCATACATACTGATCATAGCATACATGCATACATACTGGTCATAGCATACATAGATACATACTGGTCATAGCATACATACGATCATTGCATACATACATACATACGATCATTGCATACATACATACATACTGATCATAGCATACATACATACATACTGGTCATAGCATACATACATACATACTGGTCATAGCATACATACGATCATAGCATACATACATACATACTGATCATAGCATACATACATACATACTGGTCACAGCATACATACGATCATAGCATACATACATACTGGTCATAGCATATATACGATCATAGCATGCATACATACATACATACTGATCATAGCATATATACGATCATAGCATACATACATACATACTGGTCACAGCATACATATGATCATAGCATACATACATACTGATCATAGCATATATACGATCATAGCATACATACATACTGATCATAGCATACATACATACATACTGGTCATAGCATACATATGATCATAGCATACATACATATACTGATCATAGCATACATATGATCATAGCATACATATATACATACGATCATAGCATACATACAATCATAGCATACATACATACATACTGCTCATAGCATACATACAATCATACTGGTCATAGCATACATATGATCATAGCATACATACATACTGATCATAGCATACATACATACATACTGGTCATAGCATACATATGATCATAGCATACATACTGGTCATAGCATATATACATACATACTGGTCACAGCATACATACGATCATAGCATACATACATACTGGTCATAGCATATATATGATCATAGCATACATACATACATACTGGTCACAGCATGCATACGATCATATCATACATACATACTGGTCATATCATACATATGATCATAGCATACATACATACCTACATACTGGTCATAGCATACATACTGATCATAGCATACATGCATACATATGATCATAGCATACATACATACATACTAATCATAGCATACATATATACATACTGGTCATAGCATACATATGATCATAGCATACATACATACATACTGGTCATAGCATACATACGATCATAGCATACATACATACTGATCATAGCATACATATGGTCATAGCATACATACATACATACATACTGGTCATAGCATATATATGATCATAGCATACATACATACTGGTCATAGCATACATACATACATACTGATCATAGCATACATACGGTCATAGCATACATACATACATACTGATCATAGCATACATACTGGTCATAGCATACATACATACATACTGATCATAGCATACATACGATCATAGCATACATACATACATACTGGTCATAGCATACATATGATCATAGCATACATACATACATACTGGTCATAGCATACATATGATCATAGCCTACATACATATACTGATCATAGCATACATACGATCATAGCATACATACATACTGGTCATAGCATACATATGATCATAGCATACATATATACATATGATCATAGCATACATACAATCATAGCATACATACATACATACTGCTCATAGCATACATACATACATACTGGTCATAGCATATATACATACATACTGGTCACAGCATACATACGATCATAGCATACATACATACTGGTCATAGCATATATATGATCATAGCATACATACATACTGGTCACAGCATGCATACGATCATAGCATACATACATACTGGTCATATCATACATATGATCATAGCATACATACATACATACTGGTCATAGCATACTTACTGATCATAGCATACATACATACATACTGGTCATAGCATACATATGATCATAGCATACATACATACATACTGATCATAGCATACATATATACATACTGGTCATAGCATACATACGATCATAGCATACATTCATACTGATCATAGCATACATATGGTCATAGCATACATACATACATACTGGTCATAGCATATATATGATCATAGCATACATACATACTGGTCATAGCATACATATGATCATAGCATACATACATACATACTGATCATAGCATACATATGGTCATAGCATACATACATACATACTGGTCATAGCATATATACGATCATAGCATACATACATACATACTGGTCATAGCATACATACATACTGGTCATAGCATACATACGATCATAGCATACATACATACATACTGGTCATAGCATATATACGATCATAGCATACATACATACTGGTCATAGCATACATACATACATACTGATCATAGCATACATACGATCATAGCATACATACATACATACTGATCATAGCATACATACGATCATAGCATACATACATACTGGTCATAGCATACATACGATCATAGCATACATATATACATACGATCATAGCATACATACAATCATAGCATACATACATACATACTGCTCATAGCATACATACATACATACTGGTCATAGCATACATATGATCATAGCATACATACTGGTCATAGCATATATACATACATACTGGTCATAGCATACATACGATCATAGCATACATATATACATACGATCATAGCATACATACAATCATAGCATACATACATACATACTGCTCATAGCATACATACATACATACTGGTCATAGCATATATATGATCATAGCATACATACATACATACTGGTCACAGCATGCATACGATCATAGCATACATACATACTGGTCATATCATACATATGATCATAGCATACATACATACATACATACTGGTCATAGCATATATATGATCATAGCATACATACATACTGGTCATAGCATACATATGATCATAGCATACATATATACATACTGGTCATAGCATACATACGATCATAGCATACATACATACTGATCATAGCATACATATGGTCATAGCATACATACCTACATACTGGTCATAGCATATATATGATCATAGCATACATACATACTAGTCATAGCATACATATGATCATAGCATACATACATACATACTGATCATAGCATACATATGGTCATAGCATACATACATACATACTGGTCATAGCATACATACATACTGGTCATAGCATACATACGATCATAGCATACATACATACATACTGATCATAGCATACATATGGTCATAGCATACATACATACATACTGGTCATAGCATACATACATACTGGTCATAGCATACATACGATCATAGCATACATACATACATACTGGTCATAGCATATATACGATCATAGCATACATACATACATACATACTGGTCATAGCATACATACATACTGGTCATAGCATATATACGATCATAGCATACATATTGTTTAGTCACCGCCCTGAAAAACCCCTTTGAAAAACTGTTATCGTTTAATTTCATAACAAACAATGTTTTAATTTTAATTTTGGACAAAAACTTATCTTTAAGAGAAACTCTTCTCCAGAACAGGCTCTGCCAATGCTGGAACCATAGGGGTAAGTTTTAAAACATATGCGCAGGCGTACATGTGCACGCGCTACCCGGCGCGCACACATGTATGCCCGATTTTATAACATGCGCGCACAAGTTATAAAATCGGGCATCGCGTGCGCAAAGGGGTGCACACTAGTGCATCTTTCGTGTGCCAAAGGCCGCAGCCTCTCCCCTACCCTCCCCCCATTCCAACATTCCCACCCCTTCCCCTAACCTTTCCACCCCCTAGCTCTATTCTACCCCCCCGACCTCTGTCTTACCTTTTGCGTCTGCCTTCTGCCTCCAGGCAGGCACAAGTTGCGCGTGCCGGCAGCCTGCCAGCACGCGATCCTCCAACACAGCAGTAAATGGCTGCTGTGCCGGAGGCCTCTGGCCCCACCCTGCCCCCGGACCGCCCTGCCCCTTTTTTAAAGCCCTGGGACTTAGATGCGTCCCGGGGCTTTACGTGCGGCGCCGGGCCTTTATAAAATAGGCCCGGCATGCGTAGAGGTTTTAAAATCCGGCCCATAATGTTTATTGAAGCTCCAGACTAAGGGGGTCATTTTCAAAAGCGATCGCAAGTCCCTTTTCTCGTGCGATCAGTAAACGGGGGCAGAGTTGGGGCGGAGTCGGCCCCGGAAGAGGAGGAGTCGGGGCGGCACCAGGGCCGACTCTGCAAAGACGTCACTGACGGTGAAAAGGTAAGGGCCCTTTTCGCCGCCAGTTTCGCGCCCAATAGCGACACCTTTTACGATGGCGCTATTGGGTGCAAAAGCCAGCAGCGATGGCACCGCGGAGGTGCCATCGCTGCCGGCTTTCGCAGGCCCGCCCCCCCGTTATCGCTGGATTTTCTAAGGTCTGCGACCTTAGAAAATCCAGGCCTAAGGTTTTTAGAACTTTAGCCAGTAAGAAGCATTTCTAACCCACCTTGCCAGACCAAGTGATGCCTAAGGACCTTATCAAAGTGAAACACTTGAATCCCTCCAAGGGGGTTACAGAAGTGCCATAAAGGCCAGGAATTCAAGGCTTTGGAGTTAGGATGTGTGTGTGTGTGTGTGAACCATTCCAAATCATCAAAAGAATATATAAAGAGTAAAAAAATAATATATAATATATAATAATAAAACATATTAAAAAGGTACTATTAAAATAAAC